>NC_092115.1:41396417-41448796 GCF_045679555.1 Salvelinus alpinus | reverse complement strand
TTAACCTTTCTGCGCACAGATCCCGATTACGGGATCATTTCCCTAAACAACCGTTGAATTGCAGGGTGCCAAATTCAAAAATATTACAAAAAATATTTATAATCATGCAATTGCCATCATGCAATATACCAAAACACAGTTTAGCTTGTTGTTAATCCACCTATCGTGTCAGATTTTGAAAATATGCTTTACAGAGAAAGAAATCCAAGCTTTTGTGAGTGTATCAATCAATGCTAGAACAGTTAGCCTTATATTAGCTTGGTTAGCTTGGTCACGAAAGTCAGAAAAGCAATAAAATGAATCGCTTACCTTTGTTAATCTTCGGATGTTTGCACTCACGAGACTCCCAGTTACACAACAAATGTTCTATTTGTTCGATAAATATTACTTTTATAACAAAAAACGCCATTTGGGTCGCGCGTTATGTTCAGAAAACCAAAGCCTCGTTCCGTTCGACGAAAATTCCAAAAAGTATCCGTAATGTTCGTAGAAACATGTCAAATGTTTTTTATAATCAATCCTCAGGTTGTTTTTAACAAACATAATTGATAATATTTCAACCGGACCGTAACCTATTCAATAAAAGAGAAAGAAAATGGAGAGCTACCCCTCTCGCGCGCAGGAACTAATCAGAGGACACCTGACTAGTTTTGAAAAATCTTGCTAATTTTTCAAAATAAAAGCCTGAAAATATGTCTAAAGCCTGGTCACAGCCTGAGGAAGCCATTGGAAAATGAATCTGGTTGATACCCCTTTAAATGGAAGAAAGACGGGCCAGGAAACACAGATTTTACTTCCGGGTTAGATTTTCTCAGGTTTTCGCCTGCAGAATCAGTTTTGTTATACTCACAGACAATATTTTGAGTGTTTTCTATCCTAATCTGTAAACTATATGCATATTCTACGATCTGGACCTGAGAAATAGTCCGTTTACCTTGGGAACGTTATTAAAAAAAAAAAAATTATAATCTGGCCCCTAGCGTCAAGAAGTTAACAAAGAACTGGGTGGCAAGGAATAAGTTAGTCCTAAATATTTCAAAAACTTAAACTATTGTATTTGGGACAAATCATTCACTAAAACCTAAACCTCAACTAAATCTTGTAATAAATAATGTGGGAATTCAAATCAAATCAAATCAAGTTTATTTTATATAGCCCTTCGTACATCAGCTAATATCTCGAAGTGCTGTACAGAAACTCAGCCTAAAACCCCAAACAGCAAGCAATGCAGGTGTAGAAGCACGGTGGCTAGGAAAAACTCCCTAGAAAGGCCAAAACCTAGGAAGAAACCTAGAGAGGAACCAGGCTATGAGGGGTGGCCAGTCCTCTTCTGGCTGTGCCGGGTGGAGATTATAACAGAACTATGCCAAGATGTTCAAAATATTCATAAGTGACAAGCATGGTCAAATAATAATCATGAATAATTTTCAGTTGGCTTTTCATAGCCGATCATTAAGAGTTGAAAATAGCAGGTCTGGGACAGGTGGCGGTTCCATAACCGCAGGCAGAACAGCTGAAACTGGAATAGCAGCAAGGCCAGGCGGACTGGGGACAGCAAGGAGTCATCATGCCCGGTAGTCCTGACGTATGGTCCTAGGGCTCAGGTCCTCCGAGAGAGAGAGAAAGAAAGAGAGAATTAGAGAGAGCCAAGATTTTCAAAATGTTCATAAATGACAAGCATGGTCAAATAATAATCAGGATTAAATATCAGTTGGCTTTTCATAGCCGATCATTAAGAGTTGAAAACAGCAGGTCTGGGACAGGTAGGGGTTCCATAACCGCAGGCAGAACAGCTGAAACTGGAATAGCAGCAAGGCCAGGCGGACTGGGGACAGCAAGGAGTCATCATGCCCGGTTTGCCGTGACGTATGGTCCTAGGGCTCAGGTTCTCCGAGAGAGAGAAAGAAAGAGAGAACGAGAGAATTAGAGAGAGCATACTTAAATTCACACAGGACACTGGATAAGATAGGAGAAGTACTCCAGGTATAACCAACTGACCCTAGCCCCCCGACACATAAACTACTGCAGCATAAATACTGGAGGCTGAGACAGGATGGGTCAGGAGACACTGTGGCCCCATCAGAAGAAACCCCCGGACAGGGCCAAACAGGAAGGATATAACCCCACCCACTTTGCCAAAGCACAGCCCCCACACCACTAGAGGGATATCTTCAACCACCAACTTACAATCCTGAGACAAGGCCGAGTATAGCCCACAAAGATCTCCACCACAGCACAAACCAAGGGGGGGGCGCCAACCCAGACAGGAAGATCACGTTGAGCAAGTTGAGGTGACTAAACTGCTTGGAGAAACCCTGGATTGTAAACAGTCATGGTCAAAACATATTGATAAAACAGTAGCTAAGATGGGGAGAAGTTTGTCCATAATAAAGCACTGCTCTGCCTTCTTAACAGCACTATTAACAAGGCAGGTCCTACAGGCCCTACTTTTGTCGCACCTGGACTACTGTTCAGTCGTGTGGTCAGGTGCCACAAAGAGGGACTTAGGAAAAATGCAATTGGCTCAGAACAGGGCAGCACGGCTGGCCCTTGGATGTACACAGAGAGCACACAATAATAATATGCATATCAATCTCTCCTGGCTCAAAGTGGAGGAGATATTGACTTCATCACTACTTGTATTTGTGAGAGGTATTGACATGTTGAAAGTACCGAGCTGTCTGTTTAAACAACTAGCACACAGCTCAGACACCAATGACTACGCCACAAGACATGCCACCAGAGGTCTCTTCACAGTCCCCAAGTCCAGAGCAGACTATGGGAGGAGCACAGTACTACATAGAGCCATGACTACATGAAGAGTAGCTGCTGCCAACTATTCTCGTGGGTTAGGTTAAGGTTAGGTCACTGATGTTTTTATCTAAAACCGTCCCTCTCTTTCAGACACCCTAAAGAGTTCCTCAACATGATTTAAAAACGCACTCTCCAACCAACCCTCTCTCTCTACCTTCCTCCCACTTTCGCAGACCAGTCAATAACCCAGAATTTGTTAACTCCTCCCCAGTTAATTACATATTTAATTTACTATCTGTAGGCAAATAACTGCCATCTACACAGACACACACACACACAGGCATAGTCCTCAGGGTCAGAGTTCAACGAGAGACTGCCGGGGTCAAGCTTGCTGCCTGCTCACTAGTCCCCAACCTAGCAATGGACTGACCAGTGGACCAGCAGACACAAGGACAGGAAGTGACAATGGTTGAAGATTTACTGTAACCTTCACATCCTGAAAGTAAAAAAATTACCTAAATCTCTTACATGCACATTACATTTCCTGCTGCTAGCTAGTGTTGTTGATGCCTGGTGATTAGTCTGAGGATATCCTCACTTCTCTCTCTTTCTCTCAAACACACACACACACACACACACACACACACACACACACACACACACACACACACACACACACACACACACACACACACACACACACACACACACACACACACACACACACACACACACACACACACACACACACACACACACACACACACACACACACAAACCCCCCTTCTGTCTCCACACCAGCCTTCTCTCTCATTCTCACCCAAACAATTACTGTACGTTGTGGTGTCCCCCCTCCTTCCCCCTCCCATCCTCCGCCTCCCCTCCTCCCTCCTTCTCTCCCCCTCTCTAGGTGGTTGTGTCATCGGCTCGCTCCCTCTTTTCCGTTCTTCTCCACCATCTCCGCTTGCTTCAATGGACTTTCATGACAACTCATTCCATAAGGGTCCCTTTTTTTCTCTCCCTCCCTCTTTCTCTCTCTCCCCAGGTGAAATATTGATCTTTTTTTTATGAATAGCTATGAAAATAGATTCAAATCCCGAAATGAAAAAGCGTAAACATTCCTGCATCTGCCTATGCCTCTTGCATTCATTATCCTTCAGATCCCCCTCCCTTCCTCCTTGTCCTCCCTCCCTCCTCACCCCTTCCCTACCTGAAAAAGACATGCCGCTCTGTCTCTTTTTCCGCCATTTGGCCTAATTGCTTTCTCATCAATTAAAAGTCTGTCGGAGAGAGACAGATGGAGGATGAAGGGAAGAGGGGTGAGGGGTGGTCGATGGACAGATCAATGACAGAATAAATCAATAAGTGAATAGAGAAGGGATGGAAAAGGGAAATGAGAGAGGGAGGGGGAAAAGATGAGAAGAACAAATTGAACAGGTTTGTGATGACAAAAAGCTACAGTATCAACAAGCCCCTGCTCTCTATTTCTCTCTATATTGTATCACTCTCTGTCTCTCTCTCTCCCTCCTCTGTCTCTTGCTCTTTCAATGCAACAGACAGACCATCCAGGAGATGACTGTCTGGCATACTTCAAAGACAACAACAACACACTGCTTAAGTCCTTAAACACCACGATGTGACAACACAATTGTCAACAGTACCACTAAAGACCAACAGCAAGACCACAACAAGTCCCAGCTTGAGAGTTGAGAAAAACATCTCCCAATCCATAAAAGTAGGATTCCAGTCAATGTGTCGTAGAGACTGGTTGCATCACTGGCTGGTACGGCAATTGCGCAAGGCACTACAGAGGGTAGTGCGTACGGCCCAGTACATCACTGGGGCTAAGCTGCCTGCCATCCAGGACCTCTACACCAGGCAGTGTCAGAGGAAGGCCCTAAAAATTGTCAAAGACCCCAGCCACCCCAGTCATAGACTGTTCTCTCTACTACCGCATGGCAAGCGGTACCAGAGTGCCAAGTCTAGGACAAAAAGGCTTCTCAACAGTTTTTTCCCCGAAGCCATAAGACTCCTGAACAGGTATGGCTACCCAAACTTTTTGCATTGTGTGCCCCCCCACCCCCAACCCCTCTTTTTACGCTGCTGTCACGAAACCGAAATGGAGCCCCCACCCGCGACGACTCTCTCCCCATCCAGGAGCAGCTCCTCACGGCCAGAGTGGCAAGCTCTCAGGGTGTAGAGGTGTGGAGGAGCCATAGAAGTGACTTCCCTCAGACTTCATTCAAGTAATCATGGCACTGATACTAACCGGGTTTGGGAGAGGGGCTGAGGGGAGCGTTGATAAACAAGTTGAGGTCTTATTAGATCATCAGCCAGAGCAATCCTCTCTCAGCCTCATCACAAGACACACACACACAGACACACATCGAAACGCACACACACTCCTTCAAATCTGAGAGACTAGGGAGATAGTCAAAGAGGAAAGAAAGACAATAGGAAGATAGGTTAGAGAGAAGAGTGAGGGTAGATGAGAGAGACAGTGGAGAACAATTGGGATAAAGGAAAAAGGCGGATGGGGAGATGCATGAGATTTAAAGAGAAGTTCCGGAACTAATGGGGGGGGTGAGAGGGAGTATTTGTGTATGGAAGGGAGGGGAGGGGAGGGAGAGACTGAGAAGAGAAGGGAGTGCCGTGTCGTTCTTAATCAAGTTTGTCTGTGGTAATCGTGTCAATGTCACTCTCAATCAGTGAGCCACAGCTAGTGCTAAACTCCACTGTGATTGGCCTAGGTCTTGTCTTTAAAACAACCTCTAGAGAGAGAGACAGGAAAGAGAGAGAGAAAGAAAAAAGATAGAAAGAAATAAAGAGAGAGAAAGGTGGGACAACTCACTTAAAGCTGCTATTCTATCCACTTGTCTGTCAATCTCAGTTTTCATCTTTTTCATTTAGTTGTTTTCTCATTGTGACACTATCGATTCCCCTCTCTTTTTACAAGAGACAATAAAGGCAACAGATGAGTCCGCCTCAGTCTGCATGAATGTGTGCACATACCCTATGCTTCACAAAAAGTACCCCAAAAATATAAGTTCCCTCCCTCTCTGTCTCTCTATTCACAAGACTCCTGCTATTGAAAAGGTCTATCTATCTGACTGTCTAAACCTCAACTCTCTGTTTCCCCCCAACCTCCTTAAATCAGTCTGTGAGAGAGAGAGAGAGAGAGAGAGAGAGAGAGAGAGAGAGAGAGAGAGAGAGAGAGAGAGAGAGAGAGAGAGAGAGAGAGAGAGAGAGAGAGAGAGAGAGAGAGAGAGAGAGAGAGAGAGAGAGAGAGAGAGAGAGAGAGAGAGAGAGAGAGAGAGAGAGAGAGAGAGAGAGAGAGAGAGAGAGAGAGAGAGAGAGAGAGAGAGAGAGAGAGAGAGAGAGAGAGAGAGAGAGAGAGAGAGAGAGAGAGAGAGTGTGCAGGAGCTGAGAGAGTGTCTTACCACAGCTCTTGAGGAGGTTTAGGCCACCATGAGGAGAGAGCTGGTGCAGGTAAAAGAGGAGATGGCAAAGGAGTTGTCTGTCATCACAGAGAACAGATTGTAGATACTCCCAGAGAGAAGCTGCAGCCCCTCACCACCCCTAACACCCCCACTGACCCACCTTTACCCCCCCCCCCCCATACCGACAACACTTTACCCACACCCCCAGTCAACAAGGAGGCTCACATGGGGACACCTACTACAGAGAGAAGCTCTCTGCCCCCCCCTGACACACCCTTCCATGTACACAGGCCCTGTGTACTCCAGCCCCAGACCGTAAATGCACTAATCTGGTAAAACCCACTGAGGTGGCCATCCTCATTGACTCAAATGGGAAATTCATCCAAGAAGATAAACTCTTCCCCAACACAAGGTGTGCAAAATATGGTGCCCAAAAACACAGGATGCACTCCACATCCTGTCCCAGCCTGACTTTGGCACACCAGGCCACATTATTATTCACACCGGCACCAACAACCTGCGAGAGGAACAGGAGAGAGTTGGCAGCCTGGTCAACAGAGTAGCAGAGAGGGCCTCTGAGTGGTTCCCCAACTCCCACATCACCATCTCCACTCTGCTGCCCCGCAAAGACTTTCATCCCCGTACCATTCAGAAAGTCAACGCTGACATCACCAGAGGGTGTGGCCTAGTCCCGAACGTACACGTTGCTCACCACCCAACAATCACCCAGAGCATCTGCACGACCACTCCCACCTGAGGAAGCAGACAGTAGGGATGTTTGCCAAGTGTCTAAAGGACGTGGCACTTGGTTAGACAAACACCCCATGCCGCACTGGACAGAGGACCACCCAGAGACAACTACCAGACCACTGCACCACCAAGGAGCCCCAGGCCCCTTCAACGCCACACCAGACCCAGCGCACCCCACAGTCCCCACCCACCACCAGAGCATCACCACTTCCATCAGTTTAGCCAGACCGGACCGGGCCCAGCCTACTACCCCGCACCAGACCACCACCTCTACCAGACCAGAGAGGAAGCCCCACTGCCCAGAACTGGCCCTCCTCCACTCCACAGGGCCCAACAGCAGGACCAGCGCAGCTACACAGAGGTCGTCAGAGGACAGGAGAACCCGGTAGGATTAAGTGAGATTAAACAGCTCCTCCAATACATCTGCACTAAACACACACACACACACACACACACACACACACACACACACACACACACACACACACACACACACACACACACACACACACACACACACACACACACACACACACACACACACACACACACACACACACACACACACACACACACACCTATTGTACTAGAATTTACTTCAATGAATATGAATATTTATATATATTACAGAAAATATGTTAGCTGTTATCCTGTTAATCTCACTCTTAACAATTTATTAGTTGGTAGTTACTGTATTTCTGACTGCTATTCTTTCTTTTGGAACATGAAATCACTATCAGTTACCATGTGGAACATTCAGGGCCTAAACTCATCAACCTTTGGACTGAAGAGTTTAGCACTGGAGTTCAACAAAAATCTTAAAGATGTTGACGTCATCATTCTGCAGGAGACATGGTGTAAGGCTGACATTGTCACTCACTGTCCCACAGGCTACAGAGAGGTCATTGTGCCATCACAGAAACACATCTCTGTCAATAGAGGCAGAGACTTGAGGAATGATCATTTGGTACAAATCCAAACTACAAAATCTAATTGATCCCTTCAAATTCGGCAAATATCACATGTGGTTAAAACTGAGAAAATAACTTGTACTGACAGAAAAAGATGTGTTCCTTTGCGCAATATATATTCCCCCTCAGAATCCCCATATTACTCAGAGGAGATCACCCTTGAGGAAGAGATGTGCCATTTCCAGGCCCAGGGAAATGTGCTCATCTGTGGGGACACAAATGCGCGCACAGGAACACTACCTGTTCTAACGAGCACACGAGGGGACAGCTTTATTACAGGCCATACTGTTACTAACTGTCTTAATCTCCCCCGTAGAAACAACAGTGACAGCACCGTCAACAACAACGGAAGGGATCTTTTGCAGCTCTGTAGAAGCCTGGGTCTGTACTTTGTCAATGGTAGGTTACGGGGGGACTCTTTGGGGAGATTCTTTAACCAGGGGCGGGGCCTTCGTCAAGGTTGCAATCTGAGCCCTGCACTCTTCAATATTTACATCAACGAATTGGCCACCTATTCTAGAAAAATTCTCAGCCCCTGGTGTTAGTCTCCAATATTCAGAAGTTAAATGCCTACTCTTCGCAGATGACCTAAGCCTGCTGTCACCCACAGCACATGGCCTACAGCAGAGCCTGGACCTGCTAGAGCAGTACTGCCAGACCTGGGCCCTGGCAGTAAAATAATGATTTTCCAGAGAAGATCCAGATCTCAGGGAATTAGACCAAAGTTCTCAATTGGTACAAAAAATATAGAGTACTGTACACACTACAATTACTTAGGTTTAAAAATAGGCTCAACTGGACACCTTAATGAGGCAGTGAATGAACTGAGAGAGAATGCACGCAGGGCATTCTACGCCATTAAAAAGCAAATTCAAATTGAAATACCTATTAAAATTTGCCTAAAATGAATTGAATATGTCATTGAACCAATTGCACTTTATGGCAGCGAGGTGTGGGGTCCACTTGCAAAACAAGGTTTCATCAAATGGGACAAACACCCCATTGAAACCCTGCATGCAGAGTTCTGTAAGATTATCCTACATTTCCAGAGGAAAACTACAAACAATGCATGCAGGGCAGAATTAGGCCAATATCCACTAATAATACAAAGTAAAAAAAGAGCAATTCAGTTTTGGAAACGTCTCAAATACAGTGACCCCCTCTCATATCATTACCAAGCCCTGCAATGCCAAGAGCTGAGCAAACAAAAGAGTCCCTTCATCCAGCTGGTCCTGGGGCTAAGTTCACAAACCTGTTCTACTAACACACTGAAGCCTCAGGACCAGAATGTCCAATCAATCAGAATAAACCAAATTACAACACAGTCAAAACAAAACTACATTGCTTATTGGGAAACACAAGCACAAACACAAAGCAAAATGCAGTGCTATCTGGCCCTAAATCGACAGTACACCGTGGCTAAATATTTGACCATGGTTACTGATCAAAACCTTAGAAAAACCTTGACAAAGTACAGGCTCAGTGAGCACAGCCTTGCCATTGAGAAGGGTAGACACAGGAAAACCTGGCTCACTGTAGAGGAAAGGCTGTGCAACCACTGCACAACAGCAGAACCTGAGACGGAGCTGGATTTCCTGACAAAATGTCAAAAATATAAAACAATTACAGAGTGTCATTTTCCCAAATTTGAAAGGTTTCAAAGACCTCTCTGACAAGGGTAGGCTACCCGTCCTGTTGGGGGAGGATGCAGAGAGCTGTGGGTTGGCAGCGCACTACATTGCTGCCTGCCATAAGTTGAGGGACAGTGTCTGACAGACCAATCAACCTGCACATGTACTCTAGTGTATGTTTATTGTTATTGTTGAATGTATGGTTATTTTGACCCTTGGTTATTGTTGTTACTGTTGTCCCGTTGACAATTTTGATTCTCATTTTTATATTGTAAATATCCAAATTAAGCTTTGGCAATATGTACATTGTTATGTCATGCCAATAAAGCAAATTGAATTGAAAAACAAAATTTGAGAGAGAGAAAGAGCTGTACAACAAAACACCTGAAATGAACTTGGTTGGGTGTTTTGTGTTTATTAAAACAAACAAAACCACGTGAACGTAGACTATTCTAAAGCAGTGTTTTGGTTGCATTGTGGCTTCATTCTGAAGTTCCCTGTTAATTTAATTTCCCCCTCACGCTGTGGACAGGAAACACCCTTCCACGAACACACCCACACCCTCCAGGCCCACTCCCACGTGGTCTAAATCAAGGCCTGGGTGAATTAAGGTTATTATTACTATATTTAGTATTTTTTACCTTTATTGAACTAGGCAAGTCAGTTAAAGAACAAATTCTTATTTTCAATGACGGCCTAGGAACAGTGGGTTACCTGCCTTGTTCAGGGGCAGAACGGCAGATTTGTATCTTGTCAGCTCAGGGATTCAAGCTTGCAATCTTTCGGTTACTAGTCCAACACTCTAACCACTAGGCTACCTGCCGCCCCTTTATCATTGCTCTAATGGATCCTCTATGACCCTGTCCACACAAGAAACTGGCAAAGGAAACACAGACAGACACAAACAGACGTAGACAGACACCGAGTATTTTGTTATCTTTAACCAGCCTTTCAAAAATAGACTGACTTAAGACAACTTGATCACAACTTACTTTGCTTGATGACACGGGACCAATCATCAGAACCATTTTGGGTTGTTTTGGGAAAATAGATAACTCCTGGAAGCCGGGTACTCATAGTCAGCGTATTAGTCTGTTTTTTTATAGATGTTTGATCTAAAATCCCCAGAGGCCTGACTGATTCACATACAGGTCCCCAAGGGGCCGGAGACACTGTGTCTGGGCTGATTGCCGGAAGCCTGCCAAGTACAAGCACGCACAGACGTCTGTCTCATGGTAAAATTCTGGACAATATCCCCTAGTTTATTAGCAACAGATTTGGTGGTGACATGCACACAGAGGAACAAATGAAACACACGAACGCACATGTCAACTGGCAGAAAGAGACAGAAATACTCACACGCACACATGCTGGATGATCTCCCCTGCTTTGCTGAATACACAATACTATATAACTGATTCAATAGTGAGTATGGCTCATAGCATTGGCTCACACAGGCAGATTGAGTTTCTGGGAGTATTATGCATATCATAATAATCAGGGAGTATTATGTAACACACCCACCCACCCGCTCTCATGCAAAGGTAGAGAGAGAGACAGAAGACACAGAGAAAGAGAGGTAGAAAAAATGAAAATACAGAGACACGCAAACAAACACACACTCACAAATACACAGTTACAAATATTAGAGTAGACAACAAAAAGGTACATCTGCACATATTAGTCAGACAGTAGTACTCTTTCTGTGTTTTACTGTCACAAAGACTGTTCCCCCAGCGGCATGTCACGGTTCTCGTATCAAATCTCCGTTTACATGCAGACACAGAGCTTTGAAAGTGGGCCACAGCTCATAAAAACAGATGTATGTCTCTCACCAGTGCATTACATAGAAACAATACATGTACGACAAGAGGCCTAGCAGTTAAGGCCTCTTGGGACAGTAACCGAAAAGTCACTGGTTCGAATCCCCAGAACCGACATGGTGAAAGATTCTGTTGATATGCTCGAGTAAGGCATATAACTCTAATTGTTCTGGATAAGAGTGTCTGCTAAATGAATAAAATCTACCTCAAAAAAATCTTCTACTTTGTTTTTGTTATATTGTGTATTCCACAGCATCGGTGTTTGTGTGTACTATTACATATTGTTTATTAGTTGTGTGCTGTTACCACGAGCCCGTCCTCCCCAGTAAAGGTGCCATTAACCTCCTGTGGCGTTTAGGTTTTGTTGCTTTAATGCCCTCCACTGACATGGTACTTTTCCAATCTTTTTTCCACCTGACAGAATCGCCTGCCTCTCCACTCATCGAATAGCCCTACCTGAGCCCTGAGTTACATGTCACCTAATCACTTACACCATCTGTTAATTATGTTCATACAAAAAAAGACTTAAGTGCTATTCACTGAATTAGCAAATCCCTCTCCATTTCGCTCTCTTTCTCTCCCTTCATCCCTCTCTCTCTCCCGCTCTGCCTTTGCCCCCTCCTGCCTCTCCTCTCAATGTTTTACTTGTTCTTTCTCTCTACCCCCAACTTCTTGCACATCTGTACCCTTTATCTAACTCCCTCCTCTCCCCCTCCACTGTATCCTCCTCTCACTCATCTCTCCCCTATCTGCCCATTTCCTCTCCTTCCTGTATTTCTCCCCCATACCCGTCTTTGTTACCGCTCTCCCCTCCCTGTCTCTCCCTCTCCCCAGTGGGTGACTACTCTACCTTGTTGCTGTGAGCCACAGCGGAGAACTTTTCCCCCAAAACTCTTCCCCCTCTACATCTTTTCATTCTCCCCGTCCCCTCTCTTCCCTCTCCCCTCTCTCCTTACCCATCCATACTGACATAGAAGGCCTGAGCTGCTTTACCCCCTCTGTCTCATTTCGCTTCCCCATCTCTCTCGCCTCTCTCCCCCTCATTCACCGTCCCATCATCCCCTCTATCCTCTGTTACTCCCACATCCTCATCCCCCTCCTTGCTCCCATTTTGAAGCCAACTTAAGTTTGTGAATGCTATCGACCCGCTCACTTTCTTAATTGATATTCACAATGCTAATCTGGGTTTATGCATTTGAGCCAATATTGATCCATATTGGCTCAAATGTACAGAATAAGTGTTATTTTAATACTGGGACAACATCATTTAAAAGTGATAATGCCATGGTAATTATATTGTCGCCATCAAGCTGCCGCCACACAGAGGCATACTCAGAGTAGTGCTCAAGTAAAGCTGATGGCGGTGGGGCTGTCCCCAGGGAGTCTCAGCTCCAAGTTGAAGCGCATGGGTGGAGTGGGCAGGTTGCCCAGGCAACACAGCACATTCTGGGGCACCAAACCCATGTTTAACCCCCTGTTCGACTGGCTCTACATGAGAAGACTGTTTGTTTGTGGGTTAATATGACGAACTGAAGAGACAGACATAAAGGAACCCAGAGATGAGGGGGACGGAACAGAATAAAACTGCACTCGTGATGTTTGTTTTGCTCATTCATGAAAAGTGTAATCATAATCACCCACACCCCTTCACAAAAACATACAGCCTCTCAAATAGTTTCCCAGGGAATTTCCCCTCCTGATGGTAAACTGCAAAGGCAGTATTATAAAGCTTTTTCAACTTTCCCCTCCCCTTACAAATACAGCACAGAGAACAAAACAAATAGAGCAATCAGAAGAGGGAATTTCACAGGGACACCTCCTGTGTTCTCCATAAGCGGAGGCCGTTGGCTAAATAGCCAATCTTTTTCCACTTCATAAATTAAGAGATCTACACTTAATATCGAAATAGATTCACTGTTGCTACCGAAGTCATTCCAAAGGGTAGGTTTAACAGAGCAAATGAAATGTGACCATACTTTATTTGTCACGCCCTAGAGAGATAGAGAGGTTTTTATTCTCTATTTTGGTTAGGCCAGGGTGTGACTACGGTGGGCATTCTAGTTTCTTTATTTCTATGTTGGTGTGGTTCCCAATCAGAGGCAGCTGTCTATCGTTGTCTCTGATTGGGGATCATATATAAGTTGTAATTTTTTGTTTGGGTTTTGTGGGTAGTTGTTTTCTGTTTAGTGTCTGCACCTGACAGGACTGTTTCGGTTTTCCCTCTTTGTTATTTTGTTCGAGTGTTTTAAGTAATACATTTATCATGAACACTTACCACACTGCGTTTTGGTCCATGCATTCCGACAAGAGTCCTGACAGAACTACCCACCACCAAATGACCAAGCAGCGTGGAAAAAGGGACGAGTGGACATGGGAGGAGATCCTGGACGGAAAAGGACCCTGGACGCAGGTCGGGGAGTATCGCCGTCCGAAGGAGGAGATTGAAGCAGCAAAGGCGGAACGGCGACATTACGAGGAGTTGGAGCAGTGAGGCAGGAACGAGAGGCAGCCATCAAAACAATTTTGGGGGGGCACACGGGGAAATTGGCAGACTCAGGGTTCAGACTTGAGCCAACTCCTCGTGCTTACCGTTGGGAGCGAGTGACCGGTCAAGCACCATGCTATCCAGTTCTGCGCACCATGCCTTCAGTGCGCATCCACAGCCCGGTGCGCTCTGTGCAAGCTCCCCGCAGTGGCCGTGCTAGAGTGGGCATTCAGCCAGGACGGATTGTGCCGGCTCAGCGTTCCTGGTCTCTGGTATGTCTCTTCGGCCCAGGTTATCCTGCGTCAGCTCTACGCACGGTATCCCCGGTTCGCCAGCACAGCCCAGTGCGGCCTGTTCCAGCTCTCCGCACTTGCCAGGCTACAGGGGGTATCCAGCCAGGATGAGTTGTGTCAGTGCTGCGCTCCAGACCTTCGGTGCGCCTCCACGGTCCAGTGTGTCCTGCGCTGGCTCTACGCACTATGCCTCCAATGCGTCGTCATAGCCCAGTGCGTCCTGTGCCAGCTCTCCACACTCACCGAGCTAAAGTGAGAATCCAGCCAGGATGTGTTGTGGTAGCTCCACTCACTAGGCTGCCAGTACGTCTCCTCAGTCCGGTGAGACCTGTTCCGGCGCCACGTACTAAGCCTCCAGCGACGGTCCCCAGTCCGGAGCCTCCAGCGACGGTCCCCAGTCCGGAGCCTCCAGCGACGGTCCCCAGTCCTGAGCCTGCAACGACAGTCCCCAGTCCTGAGCCTCCATCGACGGTCCCCAGTCCGAAGCCTGCAGCGACGGTCCCCAGTCCGGAGCCTGCAGCGACGGTCCCCAGTCCGGAGCCTGCAGCGACGGTTCCCCTTCCGGAGCCTCCGGCGATGATCGGTGGTCTGGTTCCTCCGGCGATGATCTGCGGCCCGGTTCCTCCAGCGAAGGTCCATGCACCAGGGCCGCCACCAAAGCGGAGGGATCTACGGGCGGAGGGGGGTCTACGTCCCGCACCAGAGCCGCCGCCGTGAAGGGATGCCCACCCGGACCCTCTCCTTTAGAGTCAGGTTTTGCGGCCGGAGTCCGCACCTTTGGGGGGGGGGGGTACTGTCACGCCATTGCCATAGAGGTTTTTATTCTCCGTTTTGGTTAGGCCAGGGTGTGACTAGGGTGGGCATTCTAGTTTATTTATTTCTATGTTGGTGTGGTTCCCAATCAGAGGCAGCTGTCTATCATTGTCTCTGATTGGGGATCATATATAAGTTGTCCTTTTTCGTTTGGGTTTTGTGGGTAGTTGTTTTCTGTTTAGTGTCTGCACCTGACAGGACTGTTTCGGTTTTCCCTCTTTGTTATTTTGTTCGAGTGTTTTGAGTAATACATTTACATTTAATACATTATCATGAACACGCTGCATTTTGGTCCATGCATTCCGACAAGAGTCCTGACATTATCAATTGTCAATGATGCTATTTAGGCCCATAGCATTTGCAAAGTCATAAACAGCTATTGTTTGAATTCCACCCAGAATTTAAAAAAAAATTGACAATACTATAGGCCTAGGGTTTCAAGCTCTGGTTGATTTAAAATGTAATGATATTTCGTTATATACAGTTTTGTTTGGTTGTCAACGTAACCAAATATAAACATTTGAAGGAGTTGAATCTTCTGCTTGGATAGTTCCATCTGTGCTTTAATTCCAGTTCATCTACAATTTAAATTGTCTATGTTTGATTTACGTCTCTATCAACCACAAATCTAAGTCAAATAAGTTAGAATAGGACTAAATAAAATACAACTTGATATGCACTTTAAATAAGGTTTGATTTTATTTAGTCCTTTCTTTAACTTTTATTTTTGATTTAAATGGAGCCATTAATCCGACATATTATTTGTTAAGTTATTAGGCTATTTACTCTATTACAAAAGTGAAACTGAATTATGTTTGTCAACGCAACCAAATATCAACATTTGAAGGTCTCCTTCTCAATCAAAATCAAATCAAACTTTATTTAAAGTTAATTTAATATTTTATTTTATTTAGTCTTATTCTTTCATTTAGATTTTTGGTTGAGATGGAGACATGAATCCAACATATCAATTATTATTTTGTAGACAAACTGGAATTAAAGCCTGACTAATTCAGTGGCGCTGATGGAACTGTACAAGACAGATCTCCTTCATAATTCAATATCCAGTTTGTCTACAAATTAACAAATTATATGTTGGATTCCACAGGAGGTTGGAGACACGTTAATTGTGGAAGACCTGTCTCGTGAAATGGCTGGATCGGAATTGGTGGAATGGTATCAAATACATCAAACACATGGCTTGATGCCATTCCATTTACTCCGTTCCATACTTTATTATGAGCCGTCTTCCACTCAGCAGCCTCCAGAATTTCCATAAATTATATGAAACATTGAATTTAGCCTTGCTGCTATAAGCCATAGAAACGTATTGAATAACATGTCCATTAATTTGTTTTAAAGTGTCTGTCCTATACCTGAGAGATTAAAAAAAGGTTTCGTTTGTGGCACTAAACTACATCCAATTATACTTCCATGTATTTTCTTAGCTGGTACCGGGCTACAGTCATATGAGGCTTGTGGGCATAAAATGAGATTTACGTGTTTGTGAGAGTCTCCCCTTTCCATGGAGTGGTCATATTAGCTTATAGACCAAACCGTTCGCACACTACATACTTTTTTTGTGAGAAGATCCATTTTCGGGATGTCTCATGGCCTGAGAAACACCTCTGTAGCTCATTCACCTTCCACATCAGGTGCGGAAGGCTGCCATTGGCGGTTGAGGTGGATTGAGCCCATGCAAAAAAACGGATATCTCTACCTTAAACAGACAGATTTTGATGGGGATTTCTTTAAAAGACATTGTATTCCCATTTGAGCTTTGCTTTGCTCTGAAATGGTCGAAAGTGCAGTGATCACATTTGGGTGACACATTTGTCACATTTGGGTGACAACTAAACCAAAGATCTGATATTTAGATACATGTAATTATTGTTTTGTGGCACATTTATTTATTTTATTTTGCATTTTTTCGTAGGCCTATACAGCCACGGAGTCGGGGTGCATAGGCTATTTACTGTGCTTTGAATGATGACCAAACAGTAAGTGTTGACTAGTTTATAAAAGGCGTCGATCTGACTGAATAAAGTCAATCTCCTATATCCCTTTGCTATTCATGAATCATACAACTTAGTTATACAGTGCCTTCGGAAAGTGTTCATAGCAACTCAAATAAGCAAAGAGAAACGACAGTCCATCATTACTTTAAGACATGAAGGTCAGTCAATGCGGATCGTTTCAAGAAGTTTCTTCAAGTGCAGTCGCAAAAACCATCATGCTCTGTGATGAAACTGGCTCTCGTGAGGACCATTACAGGAAAGGAAGACCCAAAGTTACCTCTGCTGCAGAGGAAAAGTTCATTAGAGTTACCAGACTCAGAAATTGCTGGCCAAATACATTTTAAGTAACAGAAACATCTCAACATCAACTGTTCAGAGGAGACTGCATGGATCATGGTCGAATTGCTGCAAAGAAATGTGTACTAAAGGACACCAATAATAAGAAGAGACTAGCTTGGGGCAAGAAACACGAGCAATGGACATTAAACCAGCGGAAATCTGTCCTTTGGCCTGACGCTTCTAAAATTTGAGATTATTGGTTCCAATCGCCGTGTGTTTGTGAGTCGCAGAGTAGGTAAACGGATGATCGATCTCCACATGTGTGGTTCCCACCGTGAAGCATGGAGGAGGAAATGTGAGGGTGTGGGGGTGCTTTGATGGTGACGCTGTCTGTGATTTATTTAGAATTCAAGGCACACTCAACCAGCAAGGCTAACACAGCATTCTGCAGCAATACGCCATCACATCTGGTTTGCGCTTAGTGGGACTATCATTTGTTTTTCAACAGGACAATGACCCAACACACCTCCAGGCTGTGTAAGGGCTATTTAACCAAGAAGGAGAGGGATGGAGTGCTAGAGCAGATTACCTCGAAAATCACTCGACCTCAACCCAATTAAGATGGTTTGGAATGAGTTGGAAGGAAAAGCAGCCAGCAACTGCTCAGCATATGTGGGAACTCCTTCAAGACTTTTGGAAAAGCATTCCAGGTGAATCTGGTTGAGAGAAACTAAGAGTGATCAAAGCTGTCATCAAGGCAAAGTGTGGCTACCTTGAAGAATCTCAAATATATAATATATTTTCATTTTGTTAACACTTTTTTGGGTACTACATGATTCCATATGTGTTATTTCATAGAATTGATGTCTTCACTATTATTCTACGATGTAGAAAATATTAAAAAATAAAGAAAAACCCTTGCATCAGTAGGTATGTCCAAACTTTTGACTGGTAATGTAAGTGTTCAGACCCTTTGCTATGAGACTCGAAAATGAGCACAGGTGCACCCTGTTTCCATTGATCATCCTTGATGTTTCTACAACTTGATTGGAGTCCACCTGTGGTAAATTCAATTGATTGGACATGCTTTGGAAAGGCACACACCTGTCTATATAAAGTCCCACTGTTGAAAGTGCATGTCAGAGTGAAAACCAAGGCACAAGGTCGAAGGAATTGTCCGTAGAAGTCCGAGACAGGATTTTGTCAAGGCACAGATCTGGGGAAGGGTACCAAAAATGTCTGCAGCATTGAAGGTCCCCAAGAACACAGTGGCCTCCATCATTCTTAAATGGAATAAGTTTGGAACCACCAAGACTCTTCCCAGAGCTGGCCGCCCGGTCAAACTGAGCAATCGGGGGAGAAGAGCCCAAGAACCTGATGGTCACTTTGACAGAGCACCTAGAGTTCCTATGTGGAGATGGGAGAACCTTCCAGAAGGACAACCTTCTCTACAGCACTCTAACAATACATTTTTATTTTTAACCTTTATTTAACTAGGCAAGTCAGTTAAGAACAAATTCTTATTTACAATGATGGCCTAGGAACAGTGTGTTAACTGCCTTGTTCAAGGGCAGAACAACACATTTTTACCATGTCTGCTTTGGGATTTGATCTAGCAACCTTTCTGGTTACAGGCCCAACACTAACCACTAGGCTACCTACCATCAGGCCTTTATGGTAGAGTGGTCAGACAGATGCCACTCCTCAGTTAAAGGCACATGCCAGCCCACTTGGAGTTCGCCAAAAGGCACCTAAAGTCTCCCAGACAATGAGAAACAAGATTCTCTGATCTGATGAAACCAAGGGAACTCTTTGGCCTGAATGCCAAGCATCACATCTGGAGGAAACCTGGCACCATTCCTACGGTGAAGCATGGTCATGGCAGCATCTTGCTGTTGGGATGTTTTTCAGCGGCAGGGACTGGGAGACTAGTCAGGTTTGAGGCAAAGATGAACGGAGCAAAGTACAGAAAGATTCTTAATGACAACCTGCTCCAGAGGACTCTGGATGTCAGACTGGGGCGAAGTTTCACCTTCCAACAGGACAACGACCCTAAGCACACAGCCAAGACAATGCAGGAGTGGCTTTGTGACAAGTCTCTCATTGTCCTTGAGTGGACCAGCTAGCGCCCAGACTTGAACCTGATCGAACATCTCTGGAAATACCTAAAAATAGCTGTGTAGCAATGCTCCCCATCCAACCTGACAGAGCTTGAGATGATCTGCAGAGAAGAAGGGGAGAAACTCCCCAAATACAGGTGTGCCAAGCTTGCATACCCAAGAAGACTCCAGGCTGTAATCGCTGCCAACGGTACTTCAACAAAGTACTGAGTAAAGGGTCTGAATGCTTATGTAAATGTGATATTTCAGATTTATATTTTGTATAAATTAGTAAACATTTCCAAAAACCTGTTTTTGCTTTGTCATGATGGGGTATTGTGAGTAGATTAATGAAGAACATTTTAGAATAAGGCTGTAAACTAACAAAATGCAGAAAAAGTCTAGGGGTCTGAATACTTTCCGAAGGCACTGTATGTCCATGGTATCGCATCGTGGAAAGTATTGTATTTTCCTACATTTCGAAGCCCATGTCGAGACTTGCCAGTGACCACTAAAGTGAATCGTCAGTGTAGTCTAGTGTTGGGTTGTTCGCAAACAATCTACTCATTTTGATTGGATCTCTTAGGTGAAAGGACCCGAATCACATCAGTGAGAGAGCCATTCTTCGGGATCGGTGTCCCTTCCACGGGATGGTGGCGCTAACGTAGGCTAATGCGATTAGAATGAGGTTGTAAGTAACAAGAACATTTCCCAGGACATAGACATATCTGATATTGGCAGAAAGCTTAAATTCTTGTTAATCTAACTGCACTGTCCAATTTACAGTAGCTGTTACACTGAAATAATACCGCGCTATTGTTTGAGGAGAGTGAACAATATTGAACATGGAAAGTTATTATTAAACAAATTAGGCACATCTGGGCAGTCCTGATACAACATTTTAAACAGAAATACAATGGTCCATTGGATCAGTCTAACACTTTTCAAATACACTGATGCCATCTATTGGCCAAAATCTAAATTGCACATGGGCTGGAATAATACATTATGGCCTTTCTCTTACGTTTCAAAGATGATGGTACAAAAAAAATACAAAAGAACGGTTGGTTTTTTCTTCATAATATCTTTTTCCAGATCTATTGTGTTATAGTCTCCTACATTCCTTTCACATTTCCATGAAATTCAAAGTGTTTCCTTTCAAATGGTACCAAGAATATGCATATCCTTGCTTCAGGGCCTGAGCTACAGGCAGTTAGATTTGGGTATGTCATTTCAGGGCCAGAGCTACAGCCAGTTAGATTTGGGTCATTTTAGGGCCTGAGCTACAGGCAGTTAGATTTGGGTCATTTTAGGCAAAATTTGAAAAAAAGGGGGTAATCCTTGAGAGGTTTGAATTTGGCTCTCTAATGTGAATACTGTTTAGGCTACTAATGCTTTTTGGCGATTATCTGCACATAAATTATGAAAATATTTGATGAAGATGCTGAATCCTCACTTCTGGAATAATAGGTAGTGGAGAGGGAGTCACATTTTGTTTCAAAATATGAAGAAAGAAAAACAGATTGAAGGCTTTGAAAGTTACCCGTTGGGCAAAAACATGTTTTTTTAAATATGTGATGACATTGAATAAACGTGAAAAACTGATTGGATTTTTTTTATATATCAACGTAAGGGAAGTACTATTTATTTTTTAACTTTAAACCTATAAATCCAATGTGATGGTGACATTGTTTATTGATTTCACGTTGAATCCACATTAGTTGACAACTCAACCAAATGTAAATCAAAAACAGACATTGAACTGACGCCTGTTTCCAGTGGGTAATGTCGTGGTATTTACTGTACCTGTGCCCAGTGGGTAATGTTGTGGTATTTACTGTACCTGTGCCCAGTGGGTAATGTCATGGTGTTTACTGTACCTGTGCCCAGTGGGTAATGTTGTGGTATTTACTGTACTTGTGACCATTGGGTAATGTCATGGTATTTACTGTACCTGTGCCACGTGGGTAATGTCGTGGTATTTACTGTACCTGTGCCCAGTGGGTAATGTCGTGGTATTTACTGTACCTGTGCCCAGTGGGTAATGTCGTGGTATTTACTGTACCTGTGCCCAGTGGGTAATGTTGTGGTATTTACTGTACCTGTGCCCAGTGGGTAATGTTGTGGTATTTACTGTACCTTTGCCCAGTGGGTAATGTTGTGGTATTTACTGTACCTGTGACCATTGGGTAATGTTGTGGTATTTACTGTACCTGTGCCCAGTGGGTAATGTCGTGTTATTTATCTACCTGCTTCCCTGGACTTTCTGTCCTACTTTCAAATCCTCCCCTACTGTCTGTTTCCCCTCCCTCCACTATCTATCTACCTGCTTCCCTGGACTTTCTGTCCTACTTTCAAATCCTCCCCTACTGTCTGTTTCCCCTCCCTCCACTATCTATCTACCTGCTTCCCTGGACTTTCTGTCCTACTTTCAAATCCTCCCCTACGGTCTGTTTCCCCCTCCCTCCACTATCTATCTACCTGCTTCCCTGGACTTTCTGTCCTACTTTCAAATCCTCCCCTACTGTTTGTTTCCCCTCCCTCCACTATCTATCTACCTGCTTCCCTGGACTTTCTGTCCTACTTTCAAATCCTCCCCTACGGTCTGTTTCCCCTCCCTCCACTATCTATCTACCTGCTTCCCTGGACTTTCTGTCCTACTTTCAAATCCTCCCCTACTGTCTGTTTCCCCTCCCTCCACTAGCTATCTACCTGCTTCCCTGGACTTTCTGTCCTACTTTCAAATCCTCCCCTACTGTCTGTTTCCCCTCCCTCCACTATCTATCTACCTGCTTCCCTGGACTTTCTGTCCTACTTTCAAATCCTCCCCTACTGTCTGTTTCCCCTCCCTCCACTATCTATCTACCTGCTTCCCTGGACTTTCTGTCCTACTTTCAAATCCTCCCCTACGGTCTGTTTCCCCTCCCTCCACTATCTATCTACCTGCTTCCCTGGACTTTCTGTCCTACTTTCAAATCCTCCCCTACTGTCTGTTTCCCCTCCCTCCACTATCTATCTACCTGCTTCCCTGGACTTTCTGTCCTACTTTCAAATCCTCCCCTACTGTCTATGTTTCCCCTCCCTCCTCTCTGTCCCCAATCTCCTCCCTCCTCAAAGTGGTCTAAAGAATATAACTGTTTATCTTAGCATATTGAACCACGGTGAATTTGAGGAAAATAGGGTAAGTATTGAGGAGAGATTGTTTTTGATGATAACTACAGGTTATAACATAAACTCACATTCTCACAGTATCAATAAGCTACTCTTTTTTTGCACTCACTAAGAAATATCTTAACGAAAGTTCAATTTTTTGCTGCCCCTTCATGTCGAGTGTTGGTAACAGCAGTCCATCCCTCACTGGACAGAGGAGGATCAGCTGGTGAGGAGAAGTAGAGCGGCAGCAGAGAGAGAGAGAGAGAGAGAGTTGGCTGAGGAGAGTTGTGAGACCTGTTGCCAGTGTAACATCCAAGCTGTCACGCCCTGGCCTTAGTTATCTTTGTTTTCTTTATTATTTTAGTTAGGTCAGGGTGTGACATGGGGGATGTTTGTGTGTTTTTGTCTATGTCTAAACGTTAGTAGCTTGTGTCTGCACTTTCGTTTTGTAGCTTCACGGTCGTTTGTTGTTTTTTGTTAGTTTGTAAAAGTGTTTCGTTTCGTGTTCATCTTCTCTCAATAAAAAGGAAGATGTATTCGTATCACGCTGCGCCTTGGTCCACTCATGCACCAGAAGAAGATCGTGACAGAATTACCCACCACAAAAGGACCAAGCAGCGTGTTAAGCAGCAGCAGGAACAACATACACAGGATTCATGGACTTGGGAGGAAATACTGGACGGTAAGGGACCTTGGGCACAACTGGGAGAATATCGCCTCCCTCGTGAAGAGCTGGAGGCAGCTAAAGCCGAAAGGAGGCGATATGAGGAGGCAGCACGGAAGCGAGGCTGGAGGCCTGAGAGTCAAACCCAAAAATGTCTTGGGGGGGGGCTACAAGGGAGTGTGGCGAAGTCAGGTAGGAGACCTGCGCCAACTCCCCGTGCTTACCGTGTGAAGCGAGAGTACGAGCAGACACCGTGTTATGCGCTAGAGCCGCCCGCCGGGATCTGCCAGAGCCGCCCGCCAGCCAGGATCTGCCAGAGCCGTCTGTCAGTCCGGAGCTGCCCCTCAGTCCGGAGCTGCCCCTCAGTCCGGAGCTGCCCCTCAGTCCGGAGCTGCCCCTCAGTCCAGAGCTGCCCCTCAGTCCAGAGCTGCCCCTCAGTCCAGAGCTGCCCCTCAGTCCAGAGCTGCCCCTCCGTCCAGTGGCGCCCTCTGGGATGGTCTTCAGTCCGGGACTCGCTGCAAGGGTCGCCGTTCCAGAGGCGCCACCAAAGCGGGGATTGACTATGGTGGAGTGGGGTCCACGTCCCGCACCCGAGCCACCGCCGTAAGAAGGCCCACCCGGACCCTCCCCTTCTGTGTCAGGTTTTGCGGCCGGAGTCCGCACCTTTGGGGGGGGGGGGTACTGTCACGCCCTGGCCTTAGTTATCTTTGTTTTCTTTATTATTTTAGTTAGGTCAGGGTGTGACATGGGGGATGTTTGTGTGTTTTTGTCTATGTCTAAACGTTAGTAGCTTGTGTCTGCACTTTCTTTTTGTAGCTTCACGGTCGTTTGTTGTTTTTTGTTAGTTTGTAAAAGTGTTTCGTTTCGTGTTCATCTTCTCTCAATAAAAAGGAAGATGTATTCGTATCACGCTGCGCCTTGGTCCATTCATGCACCAGAAGAAGATCGTGACACAAGCTGAAAACACAAAGCTGGACTTTCCAACCCTGAAGTCAGCGACTTCTGGGAATAACAAACTACAAGTGGACAAAACACAACGATATGACAAAAAATAGAAAAGGAGATACAGTGAGTGTGGTCGTCAAGTTAAGACGCACATCATTGAGTCAAACACAGACAGTGCCAACCTTGGACTCAAATACTCTCACAGTAAGTCTGGCGTGTCTCTCTCGTATGAAGTAAAAGCCAAGCTAGTGGACGAAAATAGCCTCAGGCCAGCATTCACAGAGTGGGCTAATGCAGACCATGCCTGCCTCTGATGTGTGTGTGTGTGTGTGTGTGTGTGTGTGTGTGTGTGTGTGTGTGTGTGTGTGTGTGTGTGTGTGTGTGTGTGTGTGTGTGTGTGTGTGTGTGTGTGTGTGTGTGTGTGTGTGTGTGTGTGTGTGTGTGTGTGTGTGTGTGTGTGTGTGGTTACACAGCTGTTGCATGATGTGTGTGTGTCATCAACTTTGTCCAGGCATAGAGGTGAGACAGGGCGGCACATATGGTGCCCACTACGCCCCCGCTGAGTGAACACAGACACGCACACACACACATGCAGCCCGCCTAGTTCTTCCCCTCATCCTCTATCCCCAGCTCTTTTTTCTATCCTCTCTTCATCTCTTCTCCCTCTCCTTTTTCTCCTCTCATATCTTCCCTGTTCTGACTCAGTACCTTTTATTGGAATGGGAATTTTCCCCTCTCTTCCCCTTGAGGTAGGGTGTGGGTAGTGGGCTGAAAGTTTTTTGAGAGGTGAGGTGAAGAGTGGTATAAATTCCTCTACCTCTGACTACCACGTCCTCTGTCCTAACTAAGCCAGGAAAACATTGTTGGCCAGGGGGTTTTCAGACCTGGCCTGCCCAGTGAGGGTGAGCCAGACTCAGCACCCTAGACCCAGCATCCATCATCCAGCCTCCACACAGATAGTTAGGAGGGGCTGAGAGAACAAGTTCAGGGCTACTTACAGTAATAGTTGACCACTGGGTTTGGCTGATAGTGGTTGGAATGTGTCCCAAAACGATATCAAAAAGTGACTGTACCAGCCAGTAGACTTCTGATTCAGCTCCACTGGTGAGAACACATACTTTAATGGTTAAAAATCTGACATGCTGTAAGTTTAATTTCCATCCACATCATGAACATTAACTAACTGATAAAGGCCTCTGATCGTCCTTCAAAAAAGTGTTTTTCTTAAAAACACTATATTAGGACCTTAACACACACACAGTACCAGTCAAAAAGTTGGACACACCTACTCATTACAGTGTTTTTCTTAATTTTTACTATTTTCTACACTGCAGAATAATAGTGAAGACATTAAAACTATGAAATAACGCATATGGAATCACGCTGTAACCAAAAAAGTGTTAAACAAATCAAAAAAGGTTTTATATTTGAAATTCTTCAAAGTAGCCACCCTTTGCAGAGAGCCACATCAATTTACAGAAATACTCATTTTAAATGTTGATGAAAATACATGTGTTATGCATGGAACTTTAGATAAACTTCTCCTTAATGCAACCGCTGTGTCAGATTTCAAAAAAGCTTTACCGAAAAAGCACACCGTGCAAAATTCTGAGTACAGCGCCCAGAGCCCAAACAAGCCAAAGAGATATCCGCTATATTGTGCAGTCAACAAAGTTAGAAAGAGCATTATAAATATTCACTTACCTTTGATAATCTTCATCAGAATGCACTCCCAGGAATCCCAGTTCCACAATAAATGTTTGATAAATGCGCGTTTAGTACACAATCCAAACTGACGACGCGCTGGCAGGTCCAGGCGAAAGTTCAGACAAAAAGTCATATTACAGTCCGTAGAAACATGTCAAACTAAGTATAGAATCAATCTTTAGGATGTTTTTATCATAAATATTCAATAATGTTCCAACCGGAGAATTCCTTTGTCTTCAGAAATGCAATGGAACGCAAGCTACCTCTCATGTGAATGCACATGACCAGGTCGTGGCACTCTGCCAGACCTCTGACTCAATCCCCTCTCATTCCCCCCTCCTTTATAGTAGAAGCATCAAACAAGGTTCTAAATACTGTTGACATCTAGTGGAAGCCTTAGGAAGTGCAATATGACCCCATTTCCACTGTATCTTGGATAGGCAAAGAGTTGAAACACTACAAACCTCAGATTTCCCACTTCCTGGTTGGATTTTTTCTCCGATTTTTGCCTGCCATATGAGTTCTGTTATACTCACAGACATCATTCAAACAGTTTTAGAAACTTCAGAGTGTTTTCTATCCAAATATATTAATTATATCCATATTCTGGCTTTTAGGACAGAGTAGCAGGCAGTTTATTCTGGGCACCTTTTTATCCAAGCTACTCAATACAGCCCCCCTGTCCCAAAGAAGTTAATGCGTTTGAGCCAATCAGTTGTGTTGTGACAAGGTAGGGGTGGTATACAGAAGATAGCCCTATTTCATTCCATATGTGTTATTTCATAGTTCTGATATCTTCACTACTACTATACAATGTAGAAAATAGTGCAAATAAAGAAAAACCCTTGAATAAGTAGGCTTGTCCAAACTTTTGACTGGTACTGTATGTAGCCAAACATAACCATAGTGGCCAAACACACACAAAATAGCCACACACCAACACACCGGATAGTCAAGACATGACCAATGAATTGCCCAGTGAATCAGAGAAAACTACATAATTTTGTAAGCCATACAGAATGTCATTATCCGCAAAGTAAAAACATAACGTAATAACAATGACTGGTGTTTCCCAGTATAACTGGCCTATTCATGCTTGTTTTGCATTTCCTTGCTTTGATGTTGTCCTTAGTTTTGTTCTTCTTTTGCTCCCCCTGGAAGAAGACAAGTGTGTGTGACTGTAAATAGCACCAGAGCAAACAAAGAATCATAGACCATAGGCTTCCCGCTCAGTGGAGGGGGGCAGCCTGCTCTATGCAGCCCAGGAGGGAGGCCTGAAACTGGGGAAGAGGTGCAGTAACCCTCTCCTGACCTGCAGGTGACCTGCAGGTTATATAGGGAGGTTTTGATTAGAGGAACAGACCGGGTGGCCAGGGTTATTGAGGTGTTGGGGAGAAGGGGTATTTGTTTGTGTCTGTGTGGTTGGAGAGCAAGAATGCAGCTATCACTGGAGGATATTGTTACACGCCTCTATTGGCTTGAAACAGTGTCAGACAGAAAGAGAGAGAGCGAGAGAGACAGAGAGAGAGCGAGAGAGAGAATCACACCACATATTTAATAACAGAGGGTTAATAGAGGCTTCAAATTAGAGGGCATGAGCAGATGAAAAGCCCCTGATATGGTTCAGGAAGCCCACATCAGGCAGTTGTGTGGCTATATGCAACACACACACACACACACACACACACACACACACACACACACACACACACACACACACACACACACACACACACACACACACACACACACACACACACACACACACACACACACACACACACACACACACACAGGGAAAAAACCGCACCACCAGGCGAAGAGGAGACCACAACAAAACAAACACACAAGCTGGGATCTTAAATGGGTCAGAGAAGGAGTGGGCACGATTGAGGGGGTTGAAGGTTTTGTGTGTTATAAAGGCAACTGGCAGTGTAGTTACAGGTTAGTAACATGAGATGGAAGATGTTTATATGTGTAATATTAATCCCTTTAGATATGCAGAGCCAAACGACAGCCCTGCACCATCTGGCCTTTAAACAGAGAGAGAGAGAGAGCGAGCGAGAGAGAGACACAGACACAGAGAGAGAGAGAGACACAGAGAGAGAACACAATGTGGCCTGAACATGAACATAATGAGAAACACTTATGGAGGGCAGATTATTGGGGAGGGTCAGGTTTCTCACACTTACACTGACTGCAGCAGCCCCATATGTCAATAGCATGTACTCTACACAGTCCTGTTGTTGTGAACTCTCAGTACCCCTTTACATACCACACTTTATGAAGTGTTATATGTGCCTTATAAATTTTCCTGACACGTATTCGGTCATAAAGAATTATGACAAATGTGTCCTATTGAACTGAATCTCTTTAGTAGAAAATGTTATGAAACATGTACTCATTAAAGCTCTCTCTCACAGACACACAATCATCTGTGTTGTGATTTTGACACTGTGAATTACAACAGAACTACCAAGTATTTTATCTTCATTAGAATGAATGTGTACCTTGGAAAGAACCACATAAGACACACAACAACATTACTTGACTTTGTCCAGTTTATATTTTTAAGATCAGGCCAAAATTACAATATCGATATACAATTTGCACAAATCACAAAACAAAAAGAAAACAAATGTGGACATATTGTGTTTGCGATTTCCTCGTATAAACCCAACTCATCAATCCAATATTTACCAACTGACTCACAATCCTATGTACACAAGGCCCATAGAGGATGATAGAGGCCTCTAGTGTCCAAAAGGCAGTTTAAGCATGGGCAGTGTGATTGAGGGCTTCCACCATGCTTCCGACATTTTAAAGTAGGAAGGTAGTCAACTTGGTCTGGCTTTTTAATGGGCTGTAGCCTCAGCGGCGCTGTACATGCTGTCACAGATGCCAAAATGGCACAGATATAAAGATGAGTCATCTATCTATCTATCTCTACGAAAAGGCCTTACCTGCTGACTCAGGGTGACGACATCACAACTGCCAGAGGAGAGGAGTTTCCACTAGATAGCACAGCCACAAAGTCCAAATTGGCTATATAATAACAATTCATGAAATAAAAACAAATATTTTAAGGTTAGAGTTAGACATACGGTTTGCAGTGTGGTTAGAGTTAGGTTTGAAATCAGATTTTAAGAAGATACATTGTAGAAATGGTGGGGTTTATGACTTTGTGGCTGTGGTAACTAGTGACGACCGAGAAGAGGAGAGGAGAAGGAAGTATGACTTATGTCCCATGATATCAGATGACCATTTGGTCATAGCCTACAAAGTCCAGACCCACAGGGACAATGAGAGCCATGTCAGCAGATCCCACCTGCATCTGTGTATGGTTATGCTGAGTGATGACTGGGTCTTTATGAGGGTGTCATTTATTGCAGTAAGATGTAAGTGTGTGTGTGTGTGTGTGTGTGTGTGTGTGTGTGTGTGTGTGTGTGTGTGTGTGTGTGTGTGTGTGTGTGTGTGTGTGTGTGTGTGTGTGTGTGTGTGTGTGTGTGTGTGTGTGTGTGTGTGTGTGTGTGTGTGTGTGTGTGTGTGTGTGCGCCAGTAGCCAGTGCTGCGGAGTCAGGTTCAGCTCTTCATTTACTCAGTAACGGCTAATGTCTGCTCCACAACCACTGATTTGGTCAACCCAACCTAGACCAAAGCACACCAGCCCCTTTAACCCTATAGCCCAAGCCTATCCCGGCGCACTCTCCCCCGCAATACACACACCAGCCAAACACACACCGGATCAGCCCAGCACGCACTGGCCCAGCTGGGCACACCAGGCCTGAATCAGGGGCCTGGGGAGTTGGGGGTTGTGAATCTTTGCATTCGGGGACAGTGGTGTTGGAAATGAGGGATCAGAGGGACTGCAAACGGCAGACAAAGGACTTTTATTGTCACTGTATCAATTCACAGTGCAAATTCCCATAAAAGGCCAAAACACACGTGACAGATCAAGGTTTGTGAATAACCTGATAGAGCCTTGATGTTGCAAAACAAAAGATGTGTCCTTGCAAACAGAGCACTGCAGAAATTAGAAGGACATGAGTTAGATGTGACTCTTCCAGGTGAATCATAATCTATTGCTAAAACAAACCTGTATAAACGTTTTAAGTACGTGTACTATTTCTGTCTTGTTGCTAACGAGTCCATATGGACACGATAGCACAGATGCTTGTAAATCAAATCACATACTTTGCAGATATTATTACAAGTGTAGCAAAATGTTTATGTTCCTCCAACAGTGCAGTAATACCTAACAGTATAAAAAAATACAAGCAAATCCCAAATATTAGAACGAGCAATGTCAGAATTCAGAATATATATACAGTGGGGAGAACAAGTATTTGACACACTGCCGATTTAGCAGGTTTTCCTACTTACAAAGCATGTAGAGGTCTGTAATTTTTATCATAGGTACACTTCAACTGTGAGAGTCGGAATCTAAAACAAAAATCCAGAAAATCACATTGTATGATTTTTAAGTGATTAATTTGCATTTTATTGCATGACATAAGTATTTGATACATCAGAAAAGCAGAACTTAATATTTGGTACAGAAACCTTTGTTTGCAATTACAGAGATCATACGTTTCCTGTAGTTCTTGACCAGGTTTGCACACACTGCAGCAGGGATTTTGGCCCACTCCTCCATACAGACCTTCTCCAGATCCTTTAGATTTCGGGGCTGTCGCTGGGCAATATGGACTTTCAGCTCCCTCCAAAGATTTTCTATTGGGTTCAGGTCTGGAGACTGGCTAGGCCACTCCAGGACCTTGAGATGCTTCTTACGGAGCCACTCCTTAGTTGCCCTGGCTGTGTGTTTCGGGTCGTTGTCATGCTGGAAGACCCAGCCACGACCCATCTTCAATGCTCTTACTGAGGGAAGGAGGCTGTTGGCCAACATCTCGCGATACATGGCCCCATCCATCCTCCCCTCAATACGGTGCAGTCGTCCTGTCCCCTTTGCAGAAAAGCATCCCAAAGAATGATGTTTCCACTTCCATGCTTCACGGTTGGGATGGTGTTCTTGGGGTTGTACTCATCCTTCTTCTTCCTCCAAACCCGGCGAGTGGAGTTTATACCAAAAAGCTCTATTTTTCTCTCATCAGACCACATGACCTTCTCCCATTCCTCCTCTGGATCATCCAGATGGTCATTGGCAAACTTCAGATGGGCCTGGACATGCGAAAATATCTAAAGGGTCCCAGCTATAACAAGTAGTGTCGTTTTGTTAGATAAAATCCTTCTTTATATCCCAAAAAAATCAGTTTAGTTTCCGCCTTCGATTTGAGTAATCCACTTGTTCAACTTGCAGAGAAAGAAATCCAAAAATCTACCCCTAAACTTTGTTAAAACAAGTCAAACACTTTTTCATTGACTCCTCAGATACCCTAAAATGTAATCAAACTATAATATTTCTTTCGGAAAGAAGTATGTTCAATAGCAAACCGATTTTAGCAGTGCGTCTTGTCTACATCGCGCACCCAAACACACATTTTCAAGACTGTGTCCCTCTACTAAAACTGTTATTTCTGTTATTTTGTTTTTTGAAGTTACAAGCCTGAAACCTTGAACATAGACTGCTGACACCCTGTGGAAGCCATAGGAATTGCATCCAGGGAGCTAATTTTCAATATGACCTTTCTCTTGAATTTCTAAGAGGATTGTCTCAAAAAATAGAAATTCTGGTTGGTTTTTCTTTGGATTTTCTCTAACCATATCTATTATTTTATATTCTCCTACAATATTTTAACATTTCTACAAACTTCAAAGTATTTTCTTTGCAATGGTACCAATTATATGCATGTGGTGGAAACCCCTGTTTCCCTCCATCACCACCCACACCCGTCTCCACATCTTTTCCTCTGAGCATCCGACCTCTTCTTTAAGTGGAAAAGATTGGAATTGAGTTTGGCCTTTTCCCCAGAGATAACCCAGGGCTAACATTCCCCTTCCTACCTGCCATACACACATGTAACGTTGTTTTGTTTGTTTCTCTCGCTCTTCATGGATGTCAATGGCCTTGACAGCCCATCCTCTTGAATTCAGAGATGTGAGATGAAATTAAATCATTGCTGGGAGGACTGACTGTCCTTGAAAAAAACCTAAAGAAAAAACAGTTGGGATCGAGCTTTGGGGGAGATGGGGGAAGAGGAGGAGAAGAGAAAAAGGAGAAAAGGAGTGCAGGAGAAAAAGGGTGCAGTGGGAGAATGGGATGAGTAGAGGGTGCTAAGAGGGATGGAGAGCACTGGAGGGAAAGGAGCTTAGGAGATAATGTAGCTGATGGGACTGGGGTTCAATGGGAGAACAGGGAGCATGGCAACTCTAGAAACTGAGCTACAGAGGATCACTTTTTTAAATGGATTTATTCCCCACTGTATGGCACCTGAGTTCCATAGAGCTCATCACACAGACAGACAGACACACACACACGCATACGCGTGTCACAAGTGACATTGACTCCTATTTAAATAGAGTGCCATTCTCTTTATAATGTGTATCAGCATGTCTTAATTTTTGATATCATTCCTATTTATGAGTGCCATTTAATCACGTGCGCTGTGTGTTTTTTTGTTTTTTTACAATGATTTACTTTCACTTTATTCTCACATGTGAAATCAAATTGAATCTCATAGAATATTTTGGTTGCTTATATGGTGTGCAGCGATTCCACAGATTGGCATGGACTAAAGCGACATTGAGACAGCTGTTGCCAATTCAATATCAACTCCTCCCTCTCCGAACTAATTGCTAAACACTCCCCAGAACTAGAGTGAAAAGGAACTGTAACCTACCTTCAGCACGCCATTCGAACCGCGGACGCACTTCCACCTTGTTGCTGCTGCTCGCTGCTGTGGGAAAAACAATAGCACTGCTAAAGGCCAGTACATCTTCCAATTGTACTATATGTTTTTGTTTCCCCCCTCGACTACAGACATGGGACACACCCAACGCAGCTGCGAGAGGCTACACCCAACACTACAACCTAGCAGGCAGAGCGAGAGACAGCCCAGCAAGCAGCCACCGACAACCTACCCTGCCATTGATGACCGAACCAGTCATCGACTAACGACCCTTGCATGGGTAGAGCTGAACGAACAAACGCTGCTCAGGTAGAGCCAAATGAACCCTGCTTCGAAAGAGCCGAACGAACATTGGCCACCGCTCCGTGAGTGACTCAACCACTGTGTTCGTTTGTCGCGGTGCTCATAGTTGGCCTAGAGCCCTAATTCCTAGCCCTTTTATATATTTCTAATCTGTATTGATACTGTGCATGGTCATTGTTGTAAGTGCTGAATTTATAATAAAGAACCTTTGATTGTACTTCGGCCTGCCTCTGTGGTTGTTTGTCGTGGGATCTTAGAACTCTGCTTTTGGCATGTATTTCCTGATTCTCCAGCTGTAGCTCCAGGAGGCAGGGGACTGTAACTCCATCGCCTCCCTGCCTATCGACCTATGTTTTCCCTGACCCACAGGGCCTTTGAGCGCACGTTAATGTTATGAATTATCATGAGTCCGTTACTATTGATTGGCTGTGTATTATTGCTGGGCTGGATTGCAGGGGGAGGGCAGGGAGAGGGTGGGGAATGGGGGCTTTAGAGGGAAGGACAGGTCAAAATCCTTCAAGGTTCAAGTATCTACTAAATGGTCCAGAGGTGAAGAATGGTGTTAAAGTACTGTAGCGGTCAGCGGGGGCCGAGCTGAACCAAAAGTGACGAATGTAAAGTAAGCTTAGACCAAGGACTTTTATTCAGGAAAATAAACAACAGAATATGCCACAGCGCTGGGAAACAAAACCAAACCAAAAATCTAGCTCCTCTTTGAGCCTTTCTGCACGGTTCTTCCGGTCCCTCTCTACTACCGGACAGCTAAGCTGTTTACCAGTGTATAAAAGAAAACAGAACTTCAACAGGCTTGTCCTTACTGGGGTCAGGTCTACAGCCAAGTAACATCCAGTAGGTTCTTGACGCGTTGGGTCCGATATCCCTTTCAACATTGGAGGGCTCAGCATTTCAGCTCCTACTGCCCCAGAGACAAAAACAGAACTCCTACTGCCCCAGAGACAAAAACAGATCTGGCCACAGACCAGTTCAAACAGCCACCACCCAACCTCCAAGCTAATTATATTTAACTGTGTTTAATTGGGTTCTTACCCTTCCGGGCCACCCTCTCTCCTGGCCAGCAGATGTAGCCAACGTCGATGAATATACAGGCCATCACACACACCCCTCCTCAGCTCCGTCTTGGCGGGTGGAGCTGCCATTGTCCACAGAGCGTTTCGGAGGGACAGATCGTCTGCATTCTCGTGTTTCGATCTGGAACTGTGGACAACAGAGAAACAATACTGTTGGAGTGAAAGAAACCACCTGGTCACTGTCATTGGTCTCCTTGCTCCTGGACATCCAGACCAGAGGAGTATGATCTGTGACCAGAGTGAAGTGTCGTCCCAGGAGGTAGTACTTTATCTTATTCAATGCACACTGCACTGCTAGGCACTCTTTCTCCACTGTTGAGTATTTGGTCTCTCTGGGAAACAGCTTCAGGCTGATATATAGGATGGGATGCTTCTCCACTCGTATTTCTAGGGGCAAGACCACTCCCACCCCTGTGTTGGAGGCATCAGTCTGGACCACCAACTCTCTCCCAAAGTACAGCATCACCAAGACCGATCCGGAGCACAGCTCCTCCTTCAGGTTCTAGAAGGCTTCTTCCGCGTTTCAGTCCACCTGATCTCATTGGGCTGTGTCTTTTTGGTCAGGTCTGTGAGAGGACCAGCTACAGTTGCATAGTTAGGAATGAACCTAACTATGCAACGACAATAATATCTGGTTAGCCCCTCAAATATTTTTTACATGAGACTTGGGGCCACTGTCGGATGGCTTGAACTTTATTCTCTTGTGGTTTGTTGTTGCTCCTCCCAATGATGAAGCCAAGGTACTCTGCTTCCTCAAGTCCCAATCTGCATTTTTTTGCATTGGCGGTTAGACCTGCTCTGCGAAGAGCGTCCAAGACAGTGAGGAGCTGGTTCACGTGACATTCCCAGTTAGGGCTGTACATAATCATGTAATCCAAAAATGCTGCTGTGTGCTCACTGTGGGGTCTCAGGACCCTATCCTTTAGCCTCTGAAAAGTAGGCGGAGCTCCATGCGGGCCAAATGGTAGAACTGTGTAACGGTACAGCTCTGTAGGCAAGGCAAAGGCCTTCTTCTCAGTCTTCTCCCTCTGGAGCCAGGGGATCCTGCCAGTACCGCTAACTAAGATCCAGGGTGCTGATATACCGGGCGTTGCCAAGGCAGTCAATCAGTTTATCTACACAGGGCATAGGATAAGCATCAAATATTTACCGTCTGGCATTGGCACTAAAATGATCGGGCTGCACCATTCACTCTGGGATGGCTCGATAACCCCTATCTTTAGCATCTGGTCCTCCTCCTTTTTGATGACCACCTGGGACCTTATAGGGCCGTAATATTACCTTCATTACGGGTTTTGTGTGGATGTGGTGGTGCGTCAAGGTGGCACGCCCTGGGAGGGGAGAGAAGATGTCCTGCTCTGCTCCACTAGTTCCCCCATTTCTTGCCGCTGTGGTTTTGTAAGCTGAGTGCTGATGGCAACCTCCTCTCGAGACTGTGGGGACAGGGGACACAGCAACACCAAGCAACGCCTCTCGAGCATGCCACTTTTTGTGAAGGTTAAAGTGGTACATTTGCACTGGCTTCTGGCGCCCTAGCTGCCAAACTTTGCAGTTCACTGGACTCACCTTCTCCAGGATCTTGTATGGCCCCTTCCAGGTGGCCAGGAACTTATTCTCTGTTGTGGGCACCAGTACCATAACTCACTCCCCATTCTGGAATTATCTGGGTTGAGCTCTCCGTAGACTCTCATCTGCACTTCTTAGGCTTGGGCCATATGCTCTTTTACCATTGGCTACAACTTCTGCATCTGATCACCCATTTCAGCCACATGGTCAACGAGACTGTGATGCGGGCTTGGCTCACTCTCCCAGGTCTCATTTGCAATTTCCAGGATGCCCTGGGGTTGTCATCAACAGAGGAGCTTGAAAAGGTAGAATCCAGTGGACGCCTGGGGCACTTCCCTTGTGGATAATAGCAAATATGTCCACAACTGGTCCCAGTTCCTTCCATCCTGGTCTACCTTACGGAGCATGCTCTTTAAGGTTTTATTAAACTTTTCAATTAGCCCATCTGTCTGAGGGTGGTACACAGAAGTGCGGATTTGTTTTACCTTCAAGAGTTTGCACAATTCCGTATGATCCGGGACATGAAGTGGCTCACCTGGTCGGTTAGGATCTCCCTCGCTATTCCCACAAGGCTGAAGAACATCACCAGCTCCTTAACAATAATAGTTGAGGTCATAGTTCTTACGGGAATGGCCTCTGAGTACCAGGTGGCATAGCCTAGAATCACCAGAATGTATTGGTGCCCTTTGGCAATTCTTTCAAAGGGGACATGATAGGATTTTTGAAGATTTTTGAACTAAGGTTTAGGTGCAGTGAGTTTGCATTTGGGACACGACCGGCAATAGTCCTCCATTGCTCTTACCACTCCCGTCCAGTAGAAGCCTCCTAGGATCCTGTCCTTTGTCTTCTGAACCCCAGGTTGGCTCCAAGGATATGTGAGTGGGCTAAATGCAATACGGTGGGGATATACTGCTTTGGGACCAACAACAGTTCGCTAACTTTAGAATTTACTTCTTTAGCATAATACACCAGCTGCCTCTTAATCACAAAGTGATGATATCTCAATTCACTTACCCCAAGGACCATCATTCCATCTACTTCGGTGACCTGGCTCCTCACTTGGGTGAGATTGCGATCCTCCACCTGGGTCGTTCCAAACTAGATTTTCCTCTGACAGCTCCCAGTCTTGGAATGGATTGAAGGGTCTTAATGACTCTCCTCTGATCCCAGTTCAGTGGAGGCCCCATCCGGGTTCACCTGGGCAGCTTAAATAGGTGTTTTCGTCAACTGTTGCAGGGGTTCTTGGGCTATGACCTGGTTGGTTTTCCTCCGATCCCCAGGTGGAGGTTTTTCTTGGCGGTTGCACCGGGCCTTCTGCTCTCTCTAAGTTTGGTCATAAATTAACACGTCAGCTTGTATCCTCCTACGGTGCCTCGTACAATCAGACTGCAAGCAGACCAACCACTGAATCCTACTGTCTCTATCTAGCTGCTGCTGCTGCTGCTGCTGCTGCTGCTGCTGCTGCTGCTGATGATGATGATGATGATGATGATGATGAGGATTTTTATGATGGAGTGATGAGGATAACGATGATGACGATGATGATAATGATGACGAAGATGATAAGGATGCTGATGATGGTGATGATAATAATGATGATGTAGACAACATACTAGGAAAACATAAAGGACAAACAAGCAAAATAATGAAAACAAGCAAACAATTCTTGTACCACCAGTTCTATCAGTGTATGTCACACAAATAAGCAGGTGTCTCTGTCAATCCTGAGACCAGTGTTCAGAGCAAACTAAAGCCGCTGGGACTGTACTGAAGGCTGTTGAGATGAATAAGTAAAACACCATTGATCTGTGCTAATGGCAATGGCCCTGGCCTGGACATGTGGTCAGAGAGGGGCAGTGGGTAGGGCCTCTGCCCAGACCTAGTGGCTCTGTCCTAGGGGAGGGGAGGAGCAGGACCCACTAACCCTACCTGTTCCTGGAAGGGGATCAAACATTCAGCGCCACCAGTCTTTAGTATGAATATTTAACAAGGCCTCTCCTTGGCTGTGTCTCTGTGCCTCTGTCTCTACACTGGTTGAAAAACATTACAGGATCAAGATATGTGACGTCAAAGATCTGGAATGAACCATACAGTCCAGTACCATCTCACTTTTATCTGTCATTTAACAGGTATGTTGACTAGAGGCTATGTTTATAGTTGGTTACAAACATTACAGGCCAAAAAGAAGCTTGAGATGAAATGAGAGAAAATAAAAGGATGAAATGAAACCAGTGAAATGGAATGGAGCAGGTTGAAATAAGCTAACAGCAGGTTTCATGTTAAGGGCTCATCACCGGTCACAGTAAAAAGTAACGAGTGAATAAGAGCTACGCACTCCTTTAATGTAAAATAAATATTGAGAGAAGAGAAAGACAGATTCAATAAATTGCTCTTAACCCTCCTGTTGTGTTCGTTTCATGTGAATTAATTCTGTGTTCCCGGTCCAAAATGACCAACACATTATTTTAATCCATAATAATACATAAACTCAGCAAAAAAAAGAAACTTCCTTTTTTCAGGACCCTGTCTTTCAAAGATAATTCATAAACATCCAAATAACTTCACAGATCTTCATTGTAAAGGGTTTAACTTCTTTGTGATAGGGGGCAGCATTTTCAATTTTGGATGAATTGCGTGCCCATAGTGAACTGCCTCCTACTCTGTCCCAGATGCTAATATATGCATACTATTATTACTATTGGATATAAAACACTCTGAAGTTTCTAAAACTGTTTGAATGATGTCTGTGAGTATAACAGAACTCATATGGCAGGCAAAAACCTGAGAAATATTCCGAACAGGAAGTGGGAAATAAAGAAGTGCATTGGAGATGTTGTACCCACTGTGACTATTAAAACCTTCCCTAACCAGAAACCGTGGATGGATGGATGGCGGCATTCATCCAAAACTGAAAGCGCATTTAACCATGGATAGAAGTATGGGAATATGTCTGAATATAAACAGTGTAGTTATTCCCTCCGCAAGGCAATCAAACAAGCGAAATCACCTTCTTTGCCCGCTTTGAGGATAATACAGTGCCACCGTCACGGCCTGCTGACAAGTACTGCGCTCCCCCTCTCCTACTCAGTGGCTGACGTGAGTAAAACATTTAAACTTGTTGTACCTAGCAAGGCTGCTCCATAACAAAGCCATCACCTACAGAGAGATTAAACTGGAGAAGAGCCCCCTAAGCAAGCTGGTCCTGGGGCTCTGTTCACGAACACAAACAGACCCCACAAAGCACCAGGACAGCAACACAATTAGACCCAAGCAAATCATCAGAAAATATAATTACTAGAACAATTTGAATGAATTAACAAAAAACAGAGAGAACTAGAATGTTATTTGGCCCTAAACAGAGAGTACACAATGCAGAATACCTGACCACTGTGACTGAACCAAAACTAAGGAAAACTTTGACTTTGTACTGTACAGACTCAGTGAGCATAGCCTTGCTATTGAGAAAGGTCGCCGTAGGCAGATCAGGTTCTCAAGAGAAGACAGGCTATGTGCATACTGCCCACAAAAAGAGGTGGGAACTGAGCTGCACTTCCTAACCTTATGCCAAATGTATGACCATATTAGAGACATATTTCCCTCAGATTACACAGACCCCACAAAGAATTCGAAAACAATTCCAATTTTGATAAACTCCCATTTCTATTGGGTGAAATATCGCAGTGTGCATTCACAGCAGCAAGATGTGTGACCTGTTGCTACAAGAAAAGGGCAACCAGTGAAGAACAAACACCATTTTTATTTTCTATTTTTTGGTTTAACTATTTGCACATCGTTACAACACTGTATATAGACATAATATGACATTTGAAATATCTTTATTCTTTTGGAACTTGTGTGAGCGTAATATTTACTGTTAACTTTTTATCGTTTTTTCACTTTTGTCCATTTCAGTTGCTTTGGCAATGTAGAAATATGTTTCCCATGCCAATAAAGCACATTTAATTATTTTGAGCAAGAGAAAGAGAGAGAAGGGAACTAAAGGAATCATGACATCACAACAACAGGGCCGGTGATGGTAATGAGCATTCTTGGACATCAACCAATCAACCAGTCTGTATTTAGTAGGCACACAGAGTGTCTTCCAGGCAGACTGGCTGGCACAAACACAGTGCACCTATGGGACACACAGGCTAGCTATTTCCGCTGGGTGAAGGTTAGACCATTATCTCAGCTGAAATTAAATTACTGGCATCCACGTGTTAGATCAGACTGAGAAACAGATACTAACTTGTGGAGATGATTACACAAACAAAGCAAATGTGACAGACAAAGACCGAGAGAACAAGAAAGAGAGAATGAGAGAGAGCAAAAGAGGGAAACATGAATTACAATTTTTTTTAATTTAGTTTTAACTGAAAAAGAAAGAAAAAACATCTCGTGTCCTTGAATACTCTTATTTGAAATGTGAAGTATATTATGAATGTTAACAATTCAAATAAAATTGTATTTGTCACATGTGCAAAATACAACAGCTACTGTATACTTTAGTATCAAATGCTTACTTACGAGCCCTTTCCCAACAACGCAGAGTTAAAAAGTATGACAACTTTGCAACACAAAAAAGGAAATAATAACACAATAAAAAAACAATAACAAGACTATATACAAGGAGTACCGTTACTGAGTCAATGTGCAGGGGTATGAGATAGTTGAGGTAATATGTACACGTACAGTAGCTAGAGGTAAAAGTGACTAGGCAATCAGAATAGATCATAAAGAGTGTAGCAGCAGTATGTGTATGTGTGATTGATTGATTGTGTGTGTGTGTGTGTGTGTGTGTGTGTGTGTGTGTGTGTGTGTGTGTGTGTGTGTGTGTGTGTGTGTGTGTGTGTGTGTGTGTGTGTGTGTGTGTGTGTGTGTGTGTGTGTGTGTGTGTGTGTGTGTACTTTATGTGTGTGTTGGAGTGTCAGTGTAGTATGTTTGAGTGTGTGGGTAGAGTCCCAAAAAAGGTTTGTGAATGCAAATAGTCTGAGAAACCATTTGATTACCTGTTCATCAGTCTTACTGTTTGGGGGTAGAAGCTGTTCAGAAGCCATTTGGTCCCAGACTTGGCGTTTCCGTGCAGTAGCAAAGAGAACAGTCTAGGACTTGAGTGGCTGGATTCTTTGACAAATGTTCCTCTGACACAGCCTTATATAGATGTCCTGGATGGTAGGGAGCTCGGCCCCAGTAATGTACTTGGCCTTACGAACTACCCTCTGTTGCACCTTACGGTCGGATGCCAAGCAGTTGCCATACCAATCAGGGATGCTGCCAGTCAAGATGCTATCAATTGTGCAGCTGTAGAACTTTTTGATAATCTGAGTGCCCATGCCAAATCTTTTCAGCCTCCTGAGGGGGGAAGAGGGGTTGTCGTGCCCTCATCACAACTGTGTTGGTGTGTTTGGACCATGATCAGTCCTTAGTGATGTGGACAACAAGGAACTGGAAGCTCTCGATCTGCTCCTGTCACGCCCTGACCTTAGAGATCCTTTTTATGTCTCTATTTGGTTTGGTCAGGGTGTGAGTTGGGGTGGGTATTCTATATTCTATTATTGTATTTCTATGTTTTGGCCGGGTAGGTTTCTCAATCAGGGACAGCTGTCTATCATTGTCTCTGATTGAGAACCATACTTAGGTAGCCCTTTTTTCCACCTGTCTTTGTGGGAAGTTAACTTTGTTTGATGGCACATAGCCTTAAGCTTCACGGTTTGTTTTTGTATTGTTTATTGTTTTGTTGGCGACATCTACTATTAAAAGTATGTACACTCACCACGCTGCACCTTGGTCCTCTTCTTACGACAGCCGTGACAGCTCCACTACAGCCCTGTCGATGTGAATGGGGGCGTACTCGGCCCTCTGTTTCCTGTAGTCCAAGATAAGCTCCTTTGTCTTGCTGACGTTGAGGGAGATTTTTTTTGTCATGTACACCGGATAGGTGCAGTGAAATGTGTTGTTTTACAGGGTCAGCCATAGTAGTACGTCTCCCCTGGAACTAATGAGGGTTAAGTGCCTTGCTCAAGGGCACATCAACAGATTTGTCACCGTTGTCCTGGCACCGCAGTGCCAGGTCTCTGACCTCCTCCCTATAGGCTGTCTCCCTGTTGTCAGTGATCAGGCCTACTACTGCAGTGTTGTCGGCAAACGTCATGACGTTGTTAGAGTCAATAGTAAAGGTTTTAAAGAGATTTCAGTGTGTCTGTCAGTGACACGTGTAGTAGGATCCCCTGTGTGCCTGTCCTGCAGACATTGATCTGTGCTAACCAGCCCTGCCCAACCACCGGATCCATATCACCTCAGCTCTCCATCTCTTCACCTCTTCTTTCCCTCTCACTGTCTTTCACTCCCTTTGAGTCTCTTCATCCGTCAGACTCTCTCTCTCTCTCTCTCTCTTCATCTCTCCATCTACTTCCTTCCTCTGTCTCCCTCTCTCCTCTTTCCATCCATCCCTCCTCACCCCTCTATATATCCCTCTCTACTCTTCAGTATAAATGGGCTCTTAAGGTAAGTGCCCAAAGTGGTTTTGGTGCAGCATGACCTGTATAACATGGCTGACCATCAAGCTGCGTATGGTTTTGGTGCAGCATGACCTGTATAACATGGCTGACCGTCAAGCTGCATATGGTGTTGGTGCAGAATGACCTGTATAACATGGCTGACCGTCAAGCTGCGTATGGTTTTGGTGCAGCATGACCTGTATAACATGGCTGACCGTCAAGCTGCGTATGGTTTTGGTGCAGCGTGACCTGTATAACATGGCTGACCGTCAAGCTGCGTATGGTTTTGGTGCAGCGTGACCTGTATAACATGGCTGACCGTCAAGCTGCGTATGGTTTTGGTGCAGCGTGACCTGTATAACATGGCTGACCGTCAAGCTGCGTATGGTTTTGGTGCAGCGTGACCTGTATAACATGGCTGACTGTCAAGCTGCGTATGGTTTTGGTGCAGCGTGACCTGTATAACATGGCTGACCATCAAGCTGCGTATGGTTTTGGTGCAGCGTGACCTGTATAACATGGCTGACCGTCAAGCTGCATATGGTTTTGGTGCAGCGTGACCTGTATAACATGGCTCACCGTCAAGCTGCGTATGGTTTTGGTGCAGCATGACCTGTATAACATGGCTGACCGTCAAGCTGCATATGGTGTTGGTGCAGAATGACCTGTATAACATGGCTGACCGTCAAGCTGCGTATGGTTTTGGTGCAGCGTGACCTGTATAACATGGCTGACTGTCAAGCTGCATATGGTTTTGGTGCAGCATGACCTGTATAACATGGCTGACCGTCAATCTGCGTATGGTTTTGGTGCAGCATGACCTGTATAACATGGCTGACCGTCAAGCTGCGTATGGTTTTGGTGCAGCATGACCTGTATAACATGGCTGACCGTCAAGCTGCGTATGGTTTTGGTGCAGCGTGACCTGTATAACATGGCTGACCGTCAAGCTGCGTATGGTTTTGGTGCAGCGTGCCCTGTATAACATGGCTGACCGTCAAGCTGCGTATGGTTTTGGTGCAGCATGACCTGTATAACATGGCTGACCGTCAATCTGCGTATGGTTTTGGTGCAGCATGACCTGTATAACATGGCTCACCGTCAAGCTGCGTATGGTTTTGGTGCAGCATGACCTGTATAACATGGCTGACCGTCAAGCTGCATACGGTTTTGAAGAATGCTGAACAAACTTTCATATGGATCTGTCCCATAATAGCAGTTTTGGAGAAGAGGAAGAGGACAATGAGAAGCGGTGGGGGGTTCTGAGTTTTATATTCTCTCTTTAGCTCTGTCTCTCTTTCTCTCTCCTATACCACCCAGACTTTCACTCCAACCACACCATGCTTCAAAACAGACTAAAGACAGAGATGGAGAACACTACGGGGATACAGACTAAGAGAGTGGTTACCCAACTGTCAATCAGTCCTAAAGGACTACACCCCTTCTGTAGACAAGCACTATAGGCCCACATTATGATATGTATTGTAGTTCCTCCACCCACGACCCAGGTATTATTAATGTTCTCCTGGCTATGGCTCTGGCTCTGGCCTGATGGATGGATGGGGGTTAAAAGACTCTATTGTGAGGGTGTGGACGGCTGACCTTCCACTCAGACTGACTTTACAGGCATGGAAATTAACCATGCAGACAGACAGACAGACAGACAGACCCGATCCATTTAAGTACTTAATAACAGAGCCAGTGGCCCACCCACAGACCCTCAAACTTAACCCAGAGAGAGTAGGTAGGGTTAAGTAGAGTGGTGTCCAAACCATATAACCATTTAACACACACAGGTACACACACACCTGGAGTAGACACACACACATATAGACAAACACCACTCTTACTTTTACCCCCAAACTCACATAAGAGTCTTACTCTACCTCACCACTCATACACACTCCTCTCGCTCTACACCCCCCACCTCTCGTTCCGAAACAGAGCTTGAATTATTGATGCCCCCAGGGCAGGCACACGGTGCTAAAGAGATGGAGAAAGACTGTCTAAGACTATGGAAATGAGCCCTCACCTCAATACAACCAATATCTCACACTCACAACACAGAGAGAGAGAGAGAGAGAGAGAGGGTAAGAGAAAGAGAGGAGAGAGCGAGAGAGAGAGTGGGAGGGGAGAGAGAGCTGTGCAGAGAGAATAGAGACACTGCATTGCATTGTTCTTTCCTACACGGTTGTAGGATAAATTAATTCATTATGAATGGTTAAGAAAATAGGACTTGGGTTCTATTGGTGTTAACATAATTACAATTCATATTTTTAAATGAAAGGTTTGGGGCCATTTCTCCTCTGCCTCAAATGGGTTTTTATCACCTTCAGTGAAATCTGATGAAAGCCTCATAATGCTTTAATTTGTCATGGATTTGAATAAATCTCCCACGGCAATTATCACAGCGCCCCGCCCCATCCCCTCACCCATGACCAAAACACTAGATTCTGATAAGAAAGAAAAAGAAACTGAGAAAAAAAGGTCTATCTCTCCATCTCATCCCACTGTCTTTCACTCTGAGAGGCATAGAGCGAGTGATGGTGGAAGGAGAGGAGAGGATATGGAAGAAGGGAATATAAAAATCCCAAATCAAAAGCACTTATAGGCTTGCAGTAATTATGGAACCCTTGAATTGAAGTGCTCTCGGGGAGGAGAGATGGATAGATATATAGATAATGCACGGGGGGCCGGCTATATAGGTAAATAAATGAAAATGCCACACAGATATACAATGTAGACCCGGGGCCCATGCTGACATAAATACACCAATTAATTGATAGGCCGCAAACCAACCCAACGCAATTAAAAGGGTATTAAGCAGCGAAGTGGGGCCACCACTACATGGTTGGGGATGGAGTGCGGGGAGCTGGAGGGGGAGGTCAGGCCCTTGTGGGTCAGGGGTTTGACCTGTTGGGTGGGGTTGATACCCCCGATCCCACACGTACACTCACACACTCACTCACACACACTAAAATATGGAGAATAGATCAATCAAAATAGGTATAAATGCAGCACACGAATAAACTGTAAACCCAGACTAAATTTGACTTTTGGTATTAGTGTGGCTACTAGCACTTTGCTTTCTGCTAGCAGTTATTAGGTAGTTGATAGGTGACATGTGATTGTCTGGTGTAGTGTGTGCTAGTGTGTGTGTAGTGTGTGTAGTGTGTGCAAGTGTGTAGTGTGTGCAAGCCAGCAGCATACCACCCTGCATACCACTGCTGGCTTGCTTCTGAAGCTAAGCAGGGTTGGTCCTGGTCAGTCCCTGGATGGGAGACCAGATGCTGCTGGAAGTGGTGTTGGAGGGCCAGTAGGAGGCACTCTTTCCTCTGGTCTAAAAATAATATCCCAATGCCCCAGGGCAGTGATTGGGGACACTGCCCTGTGTAGGGTGCCGTCTTTCGGATGGGACGTTAAACGGGTGTCCTGACTCTCTGAGGTCATTAAAGATCCCATGGCACTTATCGTAAGAGTAGGGGTGTTAACCCCGGTGTCCTGGCTAAATTCCCAATCTGGCCCTCAAACAATCATGGCCACCTAATAATCCCCAGTTTACAATTGGCTCATTCATCCCCCTCCTCTCCCCTGTAACTATTCCCCAGGTCGTTGCTGCAAATGAGAACGTGTTCTCAGTCAACTTACCTGGTAAAATAACGGTAAAAAAAAAAAAAAAAAAAAAAGATTACTTTTTAGTAAATGTAACTATTGGGCCAGAGGTTGGGGGTCAGTCCCGAGTGGCGCAGCGGTCTAAGGCACTCAGTGCTAAAGGCATCACTACAGACCCTGGTTCAATTACAGGCTGTATCACAGCTGGCTGTGATTGGGAGTCCCATAGGGCGGTACACAATTGGCCCAGCGTCGTTAGGGTTTGGCAGGGGTAGGCCGTCATTGTAAATAACAATTTGTTCTTAAGGTTAAGCAAAATAAATGGACTGAGACCTGGGGGCTCGTCACTGGTCAATAACAGTGAGACATACCAGTACTACAGCGGGAGCGGTACTCTGTATATTTTTGGACAGCAAAGCAAATATTTCTACATTTGGCTCTATACTCCAGTATTTTTGGTTGGAGATCAGTATAGAATGTCACCTTTTATTTGAGGGTTTTTTCAAACAAAGGCTCTTTTATGGTTTAGAAATAAAAGCACTTTATGTACCTTCAGAAAGTATTCACACCTCTTGACTTTTTCCACATTTTGTCTTACAATGTGGGATAAAAAAAATATATATATACGTATATAAAATATGATTTGTCACATGCACCGATAACTACAAAAGCAGACATTACGGTGACATGCTAACTTACAAGCCCTGAACCAACAATGCAGTTTTAAGAAAGAAACCTAAAGAAAAATAAGATATAAAAGTAACAAATAATTCAAGAGCAGCAGCAAAATAACAATAGCGAGGCTATATACAGGGGGTACCGGTACAGAGTCAATGTGCGGGTGCACCGGTTAGTCGAGGTAATTAAAGTAATATGTACATGTAGGTAGAGATATTAAACTGACTTATGCATAGATAATAACAGAGCGTAGCAACAGCGTAAAAGAGGGGGTAGCCATTTCATTAAATGTTCAGTAGTCGTATGGCTTGGGGGTAGAAGCTGTTTAGAAGCCTCTTGGACCTAGACTTGGCACTCCGGTACCGCTTGCCGTGTGATTGCAGAGAGAACAGTCTACGACTAGGTTGGCTGGAGTCTTTGACCATTTTTAGGGCCTTCCTTTGACACCACCTGGTATAGAGGTCCTGGATGGCAGGAAGCTTGGCCCCAGTGATGTACTGGGCCGTATGCACTACCGTCTGTAGTGCCTCACGGTCGGAGGCCGAGCAGTTACCATACCAGGCAGTGATGCAACCAATCAGGAAGCTCTCGATTGTGCAGCTGTAGAACCTTTTGAGGATCTGAGGACCCATGCCAAATAATTTTAGTCTCCTGAGAGGGAATAGGTTTTGTCGTGTCCTCTAATTGTTATTTTTGTCAACGATCGACACAAAATAATGTCAAATTAGAAAAAAGTATCTAACGTGTAAAAAAAATATAAAAAAATATACACAATTATATCTTGACTACATACAGTTGAAGTTGGAAGTTTACATACACTTAGGTTGGAGTCATTAAAACTTGTTTTTCAACCACTCCACAAATTTCTTGTTAACAAACTATAGTTTTGGCAAGGTGGTTAGGACATCTACTCTGTGCATGACACAAGTTATTTTTCCAACAATTGTTTACAGACAGTGGGTCAGAAGTTTACATACACTTGACTGTGCCTTTAAACAGCTTGGAAAATTCCAGAAAATGATGTAATGGCTTTAGAAGCTTCTGAAAGGCTAATTGACATCATTTGAGTCAATTGGAGGTGCACCTGTGGATGTATTTGAAAGTCCTACCTTCAAACTCAGTGCCTCTTTCCTTGAAATCATGGGAAAATCAAAAGAAATCAGCCAAGACCTCAGAAAAATAATTGTAGACCTCCACAAGTCTGGTTCATCCTTGGGAGCAATTTCCAAACGCCTGAAGGTACCATGTTCATCTGTACAAACAATAGTACGCAAGTATAAACACCATGGGACCACGCAGCCATCATACCGCCCAGGAAGGAGACGCATTCTGTTTCCTAAAGATGAATATACTTTGGTGTGAAAAGTGCACATCAATCCCAGAACAACAGAAAGGACCTTGTGAAGATGCTGGAGGAAACAGGTACAAAAGTATCTATATCCACAGTATAACTTCTACTAGCAGGATGGCGATATTACTGTCTGTCTACAGTACACTGGCGTAGCGCTAGCCTTTATCACTTCTACTAGCAGACTAGTGACATGACTATCTGTCTACACTGGCGTAGCGCTAGCCTCATCATTTCTACTAGCAGGCTAGTGACATGACTATCTGTCTACACTGGCGTAGCGCTAGCCTCATCACTTCTACTAGCAGGCTAGTGACATGACTATCTGTCTACACTGGCGTAGCGCTAGCCTCATCACTTCTACTAGCAGGCTAGTGACATGACTATCTGTCTACACTGGCGTAGCGCTAGCCTCATCATTTCTACTAGCAGGCTAGTGACATGACTATCTGTCTACACTGGCGTAGCGCTAGCCTCATCACTTCTACTAGCAGGCTAGTGACATGACTATCTGTCTACACTGGCGTAGCGCTAGCCTCATCACTTCTACTAGCAGGCTAGTGACATGACTATCTGTCTACACTGGCGTAGCGCTAGCCTCATCATTTCTACTAGCAGGCTAGTGACATGACTATCTGTCTACACTGGCGTAGCGCTAGCCTCATCACTTCTACTAGCAGGCTAGTGACATGACTATCTGTCTACACTGGCGTAGCGCTAGCCTCATCACTTCTACTAGCAGGCTAGTGACATGACTATCTGTCTACACTGGCGTAGCGCTAGCCTCATCATTTCTACTAGCAGGCTAGTGACATGACTATCTGTCTACACTGGCGTAGCGCTAGCCTCATCACTTCTACTAGCAGGCTAGTGACATGACTATCTGTCTACACTGGCGTAGCGCTAGCCTCATCACTTCTACTAGCAGGCTAGTGACATGACTATCTGTCTACACTGGCGTAGCGCTAGCCTCATCACTTCCACTAACAGGCTAGTGACATGACTATCTGTCTACACTGGCGTAGTGCTAGCCTCATCACTTCCACTAACAGGCTAGTGACATGACTGTCTTTCTACACTGGCGTAGCGCTAGCCTCATCACTTCCACTAACAGGCTAGTGACATGTCTATCTGTCTACACTGGCATAAAGCTAGCCTCATCACTTCTACTAGCAGGCTAGTGACATGACTATCTGTCTACACTGGCCTAGCGCTAGCCTCTTCTACTACATACCTAGTGCTAGCAGGCTAGTGCTACTACTATTTAATTGATTTTAGTGAGTAACTGTTCATATGAGTAAATCAGTCAGTTGAAATACAGTACATCCACTAGGCCCTAATCTATGGATTTTACACGACAGGGAATACAGATATGCATCTGTTGGTCACAGACACCTTTTTAATAATTGGACTAACAATGGGCCTCAGGATCTCGCCACAGTATTTTTGTGCATTCAAATTTGCCATCGATAAAATGAAATTGTGTTTGTTGTCCGTGTCACGCCCTGACCATAGAGAGCTTTTTATTAATCTCTATGTTGGTCAGGTCGGGGTGTGACTGGGGTGGGTCATCTAGGTGTTTATATGTCTATGATGGCCTGTTATGGTTCCCAATCAGAGGCAGCTGTTTATCGTTGTCTGATTGGGGATCATATTTAGGCAGCCATGTCCCCTTTGTGCTTTGTAGCATCTTGTCTAATTATTGTTGCCTGTGAGCATTATTTAGCTTCACGTTTCGTTTGTTCGTTTTGTTCTTTTAAGTTTTCTATTCCAAAATAAAGGATGGAAACATACCATGCTGCATCTTTGTCTACTCCTTATGACGAACGTGACAGTCCGTAGCTTATGCCTGCCCATAGCTTATGCCTGCCCATACCATAATCCCACCGCCATCATGGATCACTCTGTTCACAATGTTGACATCAGCAAACCGCTCGTCCACACAGCACCATACACGTGGTCTGCGATTGTGAGGCCGTTTCTCTAAAACAACGTTGGAGGTGGCTTACGGTAAAGAAATGAACATAAAATTCTCTGGCAACAGCTCTGGTGGACTTTCCTGCAGTCATCATGTTAATTGCACGCTCCCTCAAAACTTGAGACATCTGTGGCATTGTGTGACAAAACTGCAAAAGACAACCGCGGAAGCATCTATTCTATGCAACAACCATCTGTATGCCTAACATATCCAGTACAACAGACACTACAACCACGAAAGACAGTGTGACTTCTGGGGAAGTTAACCAGATACTCTCTGAACTCTTCAGCAGACGGACCGGATTCCGACAGAGAATACAACAACGGAATTCGGGCGTAAATATGGACATTGCAATTACTTTCCGAATGAGCGGCCATTCATGTGCAAAGGATTAGCATTTCAATGATTATAATTATCAACTGTGTGTAGTGAATCCATTTTGTCTTTCCCGCTATTTATCTGTCCCCACCGCTTTCCATTGTCTACCAAGCCGTCATACCGGTTTAGCCCACCAGAGACTTATCAATGCATTGTGTTAGTAATCAATAACTATGTTGTTTGTTAACGTATTTCTGTGATTTGCTTAGTTAGTTAGTAAATAAATAATTAAGCCAATTTGTATATCGCTGTTTCATTTGAGACTAGGGTTCATGCAGGTTCAGCAAGGGTTTGCGACGTTCAGTAATGAGAACTGATGAGGTAATAACGATACATTAGAAGACCAACCGATAAGATTTGAAAATATCTGAAGAGTCGATTCGGGAAATAGAGACTCTATAAACATTTTCCTGTGGTGCCCGAATTCCTAGTTAATTAAGTTTACATGATTAGTTTAATCACGTAATAATAATTACACATAGATAATTGATTTGATAAAATAAGTCTTCACATTTAATAATAGTCACAGACACGACAAAAGGAATGAAAGTCTTTACAGCCATCCAACATTGGAGTGTCATATTTTCTCTCTATCTACCCTCTGTCTCTCTCTTCTTCTATCTATCTCTCTACAACCATTCTTCTCTCCCTTCCTCACTCTCTCACTGTCCCTCTCCCTCCATCTCTCTCTTTCTTGTCAAGATCCTGTCTGGATGAAGTATGGCAGGGTTACACTAACCCAGTGTAAATCTCAGTCATGTAGACGCTGCCCCTCCAACTTTCTGGTTCTTTCTCTCTATTATCACTCACTCACTCTCTCTCTCACACACATACACTCACACACACACACATACACTTGCTGGCACTGCCTGCTCTACCTCCGCTACTGCTGCTGCTGGGGTCAGAACATAGAGATGATTTAGTCTCCCTGGTCATGTGACACAAGGTCAGGGGCAAGACGATTTAGATACGGACACTCTCTCTATCTACCTGTCGCTCTTTGTCTGTTTCTCTATTTATGCCTTCCTCTCCATCTCCTACCTTTCTCTCAGTTTATCTCTGATATATTATGACATGACTTGTAGTGTATCCAGCCTGGATACTTATTACACTGACTGAACAGAACACCTGTGAAACTAAGGCCATGGTCATTGTTGTGACCTTGAAAAGGAGATAACTTCTATGATTCCGACAACAATGGACTACTTTATTTGTTGGTACTATGCAGCCTCCTCCCCCCTACTCCCTTATCATCCCCACAAAAACAGACTCAGGAGACGCAAGAGTGCACGTATACAGTTTGGAGGGTGTGTGCCCCTACCATGGCCTCCACGGTATGTCCTGTCCCTATTCCAGGTCTCTTGTAAGGACCGGGTCCTGGCCTACAGCTTTGAGCTCCTTCCTTCCTGGCCTATTGTCAGAGAAGGCTGGGGGAATCCCTATGCTCGGATATGGGGCTCTCCAACATCCCACATCTGAAGTCCTCTCCCCTCTACCTCACCCCTCCTCACCCCACATCTCTCCTCACCTTGCCCAACTATCACTCCACTCAGGAAGAGATAACTCTGGGTGAAGGACAGGGCATGCTTTTCTGCACCCGCTACACACACACACACACACACGATAAAATATACTCACCTACATGCCTACGCAAAAACATAAACACGCACAGACACAGTGAGAGATGCTGTGTCTTTAAGAGCAGGGGTGAGGAGGAGGGAGAGAGAGGCAGACAAATCAGGTAATGACGTCGAGATGCTTCTCCCAGACAGCTGAGATGAATAACACTCAATACTATTAATTGGAACAATCACTGTTCATTAAATTCCTACTTCGGCTAAATTAGACTGGAGCCTAGCCCTGCGGTAGCCTCTTCAATGCCTGATGACAGCTATCTTATTTTCATCTTCCGCTCTAGTTCTCTCTTGCTTTCTCTTCTCTAGTCCTCTCCGCTTTTTCTTCATGTATTATTTTATACCCATGAATTAGGCTACCTCCTGTCTCCCTTTCCCTCTTTATACTTTTCTCGCTCTCTCTTTCTCTCTCTCTGTACCTCCATCTCTATTTGTTTCTCTCTCGATATCGTCCAGCCCTCTCCCGCTCTTCTTCCCAGCAGCTGTTCAGGAGTTTGTAAAGGATCCGTCGAGCTGTACTAATAGTGGTAGGGAAATTTGCTCAGAGTTTAATGTGTATGGGTTATTACATATAACAGCTGCTTTGGGGCTCGCTGGCTGCTCCAGTACTACTGCTGCACGTAGCTGAATACATACAGCCAAGGTTCACAGCTATCCCCACACTGA
>NC_092115.1:41387745-41396317 GCF_045679555.1 Salvelinus alpinus | reverse complement strand
TATAAAAAAAATTGAAATACCTTATTTACATACAGTGGGGAGAACAAGTATTTGATACACTGACGATTTTGCAGGTTTTCCTACTTACAAAGCATGTAGAGGTCTGTAATTTTTATCATAGGTACACTTCAACTGTGAGAGAAGGAATCTAAAACAAAAATCCAGAAAATCACATTGTATGATTTTTAAGTAATTAATTTGCATTTTATTGCATGACATAAGTATTTGATACATCAGAAAAGCAGAACTTAATATTTGGTACAGAAACCTTTGTTTGCAATTACAGAGATCATACGTTTCCTGTAGTTCTTGACTAGGTTTGCACACACTGCAGCAGGGATTTTGGCCCACTCCTCCCTACAGATCTTCTCCAGATCCTTCAGGTTTCGGGGCTGTCGCTGGGCAATACGGACTTTCAGCTCCCTCCAAAGATTTTCTATTGGGTTCAGGTCTGGAGACTGGCTAGGCCACTCCAGGACCTTGAGATGCTTCTTACGGAGCCACTCCTTAGTTGCCATGGCTGTGTGCTTCGTGTCGTTGTCATGCTGGAAGACCCAGCCACGACCCATCTTCAATGCTCTTACTGAGGGAAGGAGGTTGTTGGCCAAGATCTCGCGATACATGGCCCCATCCATCCTCCCCTCAATACGGTGCAGTCGTCCTGTCCCCTTTGCAGAAAAGCATCCCCAAAGAATGATGTTTCCACCTCCACGCTTCACGGTTGGGATGGTGTTCTTGGGGTTGTACTCATACTTCTTCTTCCTCCAAACACGGCGAGTGGAGTTAGACCAAAAAGCTCTATTTTTGTCTCATCAGACCACATGACCTTCTCCCATTCCTCCTCTGGATCATCCAGATGGTCATTGGCAAACTTCAGACAGGCCTGGACATGCACTGGCTTAAGCAGGGGGACCTTGCGTGCGCTGCAGGATTTTAATCCATGACGGCGTAGTGTGTTACTAATGGTTTTCTTTGAGACTGTGGTCCCAGCTCTCTTCAGGTCATTGACCAGGTCCTGCCGTGTAGTTCTGGGCTGATCCCTCACCTTCCTCATGATCATTGATGCCCCACGAGGTGAAATCTTGCATGGAGCCCCAGACCGAGGGTGATTGACCGTCATCTTGAACTTCTTCCATTTTCTAATAATTGCGCCAACAGTTGTTTCCTTCTCACCAAGCTGCTTGCCTATTGTCCTGTAGCCCATCCCAGCCTTGTGCAGGTCTACAATTTTATCCCTGATGTCCTTACACAGCTCTCTGGTCTTGGCCATTGTGGAGAGGTTGGAATCTGTTTGATTGTGTGTGGACAGGTGTCTTTTATACAGGTAACGAGTTCAAACAGGTGCAGTTAATACAGGTAATGAGTGGAGAACAGGAGGGCTTCTTAAAGAAAAACTAACAGGTCTGTGAGAGCCGGAATTCTTACTGGTTGGTAGGTGATCAAATACTTATGTCATGCAATAAAATGCAAATGAATTATTTAAAAATCATACAATGTGATTTTCTGGATTTTTGTTTTAGATTCCGTCTCTCACAGTTGAAGTGTACCTATGATAAAAATTACAGACCTCTACATGCTTTGTAAGTAGGAAAACCTGCAAAATCGGCAGTGTATCAAATACTTGTTCTCCCCACTGTAGGTATTCAGACCCTTTGCCATGAGATTCAAAATTGAGCTCAGGTGCATCCTGTGTCCATCGATCATCCTTGAGATGTTTTCACAACTTCATTGGAGTCCACCTGTGGTAAATTCAAATGATTGGACATGATTTGGAAAGGCACACACCTGTCTATATAAGGTCCCACAGTTGACAATGAGCAAAAACCAAGCCATGAGGTTGAAGGAATTGTCTGTAGATCTCTTAGACAGGATTGTGTCCAGGCACAGATCTGGACAAGGGTACCGAAACATTTCTGCAACATTGAAGATCCCCACGAATACAGTGGCCTCCATCATTTTTAATTGGAAGAAGTTTGGAACCACCAAGACTCTTCCTAGAGCTGGCCGCCAAACTGAGCAATCGGGGGAGAAGGGCCTTGGTCAGGGAGGTGACCAAGAACCCGATGGTCACTCTGACAGAGCTCCAGTGTTCCTCTGTGGATATGGGAGAAGCTTCCAGAAGGACAACCATATCTGCAGAACTCCACCAAATCGGGCCCTTATGGTAGGGTGGCCAGACGGAGCCACTCTTCAGTAAAAAGCACATGACAGCCCACTTGGAGTTTGCCAAAAGTCACCTAAAGGACTCTGACCATAAGAAACAAGATTCTCTGGTCTGATGAAACCAAGATAGAACTCTTTGGCCTGAATGCCAAGCGTCACGTCTGGAGGAAACCTGGCACCATCCCTACTGTGAAGCACGTGGTGGCAGCGTCATGCTGTGGGGATGTTTTTCAGCAGCAGGGACTGGGAGACTAGTCAGGATCGAGGGAAAGATGAACGGAGCAAAGTACAGAGAGATCCTTTATGAAAACCTGCTCCACAGCGCTCAGGACATCAGACTGGGGCAAAGGTTCACCTTCCAACAGCACACAGGAAAAACAACGTAGGAGTGGCTTCGGGACAAGTCTCTGAATGTCCTTGAGTGGCCCAACCAGAGCCCGGACTTGAACCTGATCGAACATCTCTGGAGAGACCTGAAAATAGCTGTGCAGCGACGCTTCCCATCCAACCTGACAGAGCTGGTGAGGATCTTCAGAGCGGAATGGGAGAAACTCCCCAAATACAGGTGTGCCAAGCTTGTAGCGTCATACCCAAGAAGACTCGAGGCTGTAATCGTTGCCAAAGGGGCTTCAACAAAGTATTGAGTAAAGGTTCTGAATACTTATATAAATGGATTTCAGAAAAAAAAAGAAAAAGATTAGCAATTTCTAAAAACTTTTTTTTTTTACATTTAAAAAAAAGAAATTTGTCACTGACGCCTCTTGCACTGAGATGTAGTGCCTTAGACCGCTTTTGATTTGTCATTATGGGGTAATGTGTGTAGATGGATGAGGGGAATAAAAAAAAAAAACATTTTAGATGAAGGCTGTAGCGTAGGAACAACATTTAGAAAAATCAAGTGGTCTGAATACTTTCCGAATGCACTGTAGGGGCTTGGGTGATGAACTGGGGATAAAGGGCAGATAGAGTGAGTGCGTGTGTGTGTGTTTGCGTGTGGCAGGCGTTGAAGTGGCCTGAGGTTCCCAGAATGGAGCGTCTTCATCCTGTGACGAGGTGGAAAGGGGAAAAGGGGAAATCTTTTTTCAACCTGTGTTTTCCTGCCACTTCCATGTGTGAGGTAGACAGGATGCGAGCAGAAGCTTTGCAAAACCTCCTGTCTTGATACTCTCTCACACATTACAGCACTGCAACATTTGAAATTGTGTTTTTTACATTTGATAAAAGTAGAGACTCAGAGCTAGAACATGGTATATCATACACTGCAGTTGAGGAACAATGGGAAAGTAATTCTGCTTTGAAACTTGTAACCCCACTTTCGAGCATATGTCCCTTGAATGTTTTGGTACACCTACTGGAGAGCTCTTCTTTGTCTTCAGGATTGTTCACACCCTCTTAAGCCATAGCCCCAACCATCTCTTTAAGGATTAGCATGCGAGGCCATGTGGTAAACACACGCTATATCAAATATAATCTAAGTTTATTGGTCACATGCACAGGATACAGAAGGTGTAAAGGTTACAGTGAAGTGGTTACTTGCATAGTCGCAATATCAAAAACAAAGTGTCCAGGTAAAAATAATTCATAAATACACTGCTCAAAAAAATAAAGTGAACACTTAAACAACACAATGTAACTCCAAGTCAATCACACTTCTGTGAAATCAAACTGTCCACTTAGGAAGCAACACTGATTGACAATAAATTTCACATGCTGTTGTGCAAATGGAATAGACAAAAGGTGGAAATTATAGGCAATTAGTAAGACACCCCCAAAAAAGGAATGGTTCTGCAGGTGGTGACCACAGACCACTTCTCAGTTCCTATGCTTCCTGGCTGATGTTTTGGTCACTTTTGAATGCTGGCGGTGTTTTCACTCTAGTGGTAGCATGAGACGGAGTCTACAACCCACACAAGTGCCTCAGGTAGTGCAGTTCATCCAGGATGGCACATCAATGCGAGCTGTGGCAAAAAGGTTTGTTGTGTCTGTCAGCGTAGTGTCCAGAGCATGGAGGCGCTACCAGGAGACAGGCCAGTACATCAGGAGACGTGGAGGAGGCCGTAGGAGGGCAACAACCCAGCAGCAGGACCGCTACCTCCGCCTTTGTGCAAGGAGGTGCACTGCCAGAGCCCTGCAAAATGACCTCCAGCAGGCCACAAATGTGCAGCTGTCCTACAGACAATTACTGTCACGCCCTTAGTATTCTTTGTTTTCTGTAATATTTTGGTTAGGTCAGGGTGTGACAGAGGGGATGTTTGTGTGTATTTGTCTTGTATTGGGTGGTTGTATGGTATAGGGGGTTTTGGTAGAGAGTATGGGTTTGTGTTGAGTGTAGGTGTCTAGGTAAGTCTATGGTTGCCTGAATGGTTCTCAGTCAGAGACAGCTGTCATGCATTGTCTCTGATTGGGAGCCATATTTAAGGCAGCCATAGGCAGTAGGCTATTGTGGGGAATTGTCTGTCTATGTTGCATGTGTGCACGTAGTTTAAATAGCTTCACGTTTGTTTGTTGTTTTTGTTCATTCGTTTGTCTTCATAATAAAAGAAGATGGCTTTCTATCACGCTGCGCCTTGGTCCACTCTTCCTCATTACGACGATCGTGACAGAATTCCCCACCAAACAAGGACCAAGCAGCGTGTTATGCAGCAGCAGGAGCAACCTACAGAGGATTTCTGGACATGGGAGGAGATACTGGATGGTAAGGGACCTTGGGCTCAACCTGGAGAATATCGCCGCCCTCGTGAAGAGCTGGAGGCAGCTAAAGCCGAGAGGCGGTGGTATGAGGAGGCAGCACGGAGGCGAGGCTGGAAGCCTGTTAGTCAAGCCCAAACATTTCTTGGGGGGGGGGGGGGGGGGGCTAAAGGGTAGTGTGGCGAAGTCAGGTAGGAGACCTGCGCCAACTTCCCGATCTTACCGTGGAGAGCGAGAGTACGGGCAGACTCCGTGTTATGCGGTAGAGCGCACGGTGTCTCCTGTACGTGTGCATAGCCCGGTGCGGGTTATTCCACCTCCCCGCACTGGCAGGGCTAGATTAAGTATTGAGCCAGGTGCCATGAAGCCGGCTCAACGCGTCTGGTCTCCAGTGCGTCTCCTCGGGCCGGCATACATGGCACCAGCCTTACGCATGGTGTCCCCGGTTCGCCTACACAGCCCGGTGCGGGTTATTCCACCTCCCCGCATTGGTCGGGCTACGGGGAGCATACAACCAGGTAAGGTTGGGCAGGCTCAGTGCTCAAGGGAGCCAGTACGCCGGGCACGGTCCGGAATTTCCGGCGCCACCTCCCCGCCCCAGCCCAGTACCACCAGTGCCTACACCACGCACCAGGCCTCCTGTGCGTCTCCAGAGCCCTGTTCCTCCTCCACGCACTAGCCCTGTGGTGCGTGTCTCCAGCCCATTACCACCAGTGCCTACACCACGCACCAAGCCTCCTGTGCGTCTCCAGAGTCCTGTGCGTCCTGTTGCTGCTCCCCGCACTAGCCTGAAGGTGCGTGTCCTTAGCCCGGTACCTCCAGTTCCGGTACCACGCACCAGGCATACAGTGCGCCTCAGCCGGCCAGAGTCTGCCGTCTGCCAAGCGCCGCCTGCGCTGCCCGTCTGCCAAGCGCCGCCTGCGCTGCCCGTCTTTCAAGCACCGTCAGAGCTGCCCGTCTGTCCCGAGCCTTCAAAGCCGCCCGTCTGTCCCGAGCCTTCAAAGCCGCCGTCTGTCCCGAGCCTTCAAAGCCGCCCATCTGTCCCGAGCCTTCAAAGCCGCCCGTCTGTCCCGAGCCTTCAAAGCCGCCCGTCTGTCCCGAGCCTTCAAAGCCGCCCGTCTGTCCCGAGCCTTCAAAGCCGCCCGTCTGTCCCGAGCCTTCAGAGCCGCCCGTCTGTCCTGAGCCTTCAGAGCCGCCCGTCTGTCCTGAGCCTTCAGAGCCGTCCGCCAGACAGGAGCCGCCAGAGCCTTCCGCCAGACAGGAGCCGCCAGAGCCTTCCGCCAGACAGGAGCCGCCAGAGCCTTCCGCCAGCCATGAGCCGCCAGAGCCTTCCGCCAGCCATGAGCCGCCAGAGCCTTCCGCCAGCCATGAGCAGCCAGAGCCTTCCGCCAGCCATGAGCAGCCAGAGCCTTCCGCCAGCCATGAGCAGCCAGAGCCTTCCGCCAGCCATGAGCAGCCAGAGCCTTCCGCCAGCCATGAGCAGCCAGAGCCGTCAGCCAGCCATGAGCAGCCAGAGCCTTCCGCCAGCCATGATCAGCCAGAGCCGTCAGCCAGCCATGAGCAGCCAGAGCCGTCCGCCAGCCATGAGCAGCCAGAGCCGTCAGCCAGCCATGAGCAGCCAGAGCCGTCAGCCAGCCATGAGCAGCCAGAGCCGTCAGCCAGCCATGAGCAGCCAGAGCCGTCAGCCAGCCCCGAGCCGCCAGCCAGCCAGGATCTGCCAGAGCCGCCAGCCAGCCAGGATCTGCCAGAGCCGCCAGCCAGCCAGGATCTGCCAGAGCCGCCAGCCAGCCAGGATCTGCCAGAGCCGCCAGCCAGCCAGGATCTGCCAGAGCCGCCAGTCAGCCAGGATCTGCCAGAGCCACCAAAGCGGGTATTAACTATGGTGGAGTGGGGGCCACGTCCCGCACCCGAGCCGCCGACGTAGGAAGGCCCACCCGGACCCTTCCCGTCTGTGTCAGGTTTGCGGCCGGAGTCCGCACCTTTGGGGGGGGGGGGGTACTGTCACGCCCTGGCCTTAGTATTCTTTGTTTTCTGTAATATTTTGGTTAGGTCAGGGTGTGACAGAGGGGATGTTTGTGTGTATTTGTCTTGTATTGGGTGGTTGTATGGTATAGGGGGTTTTGGTAGAGAGTATGGGTTTGTGTTGAGTGTAGGTGTCTAGGTAAGTCTATGGTTGCCTGAATGGTTCTCAATCAGAGACAGCTGTCATGCATTGTCTCTGATTGGGAGCCATATTTAAGGCAGCCATAGGCAGTAGGCTATTGTGGGGAATTGTCTGTCTATGTTGCATGTGTGCACATAGTTTAAATAGCTTCACGGTCGTTTGTTTGTTGTTTTTGTTCATTCGTTCGTCTTCATAATAAAAGAAGATGGCTTTCTATCACGCTGCGCCTTGGTCCACTCTTCCTCATTACGACGATCGTGACAATTACACTCTTTTACGATATATACATTGATCAAGTGTTTAAACTCCACCAACAAAACTAGATCATACATTTTTAAATGTTCAGAAGAGAATTCCAGGACCATGGAGCTGAGAAACTAAAACTATTTCTGCAATGACCTGTTCTCATTCTTGGCACTGTTAAAAGCAAATGAGAATGGGACCGTAATTGATGTTTATTTACCAACCTGATTAAAAAAGAACAGAGATAAAATGGCATTTTACCCAATATGTCCTTATAAATCAGTGTACAGTAATCCCTCGTTTATCGCGGGGGTTACGTTCCGAAAATGACCCGCGATAAGTGAAATCCGCGAAATAGAAAACTTTTTTTTTTTTTACAATTAGCAACTATTACATGTATACAAATACAGTGACTCACGTGTAGGCCGTTTCGTCGACATTATGGGTTTAGGAGATGTTCGAAATTACAAGATAATTTGGCCAACTTAATGTAAATTTGCCAAGCTGTTTTATGTACGTACACATAACTGCACGAGACGACAAAATGATAGCACAATTCGTAGCATGTTTTGATACAAGAAGCGGGAGTGAGTTTTTAGCGAATCAGAATGCAGAGCACAATGCACCAAAAAAAAAAAAAAAATGCATTATGAAAATCCGCGAAATAGCGAATCCGCGATAAGTGAACCGCGAAGTGGCGAGGGATCACTGTATACCAGTGTTTAAGCCTACGCAAGGTCAATGATGACCGGCCAAGAGCGCTGTAGAGATCAAAATGATGTGTTAGACATTTTTGATTTGTAACGAACCTGAGGGCTGCATGATATACTGAATCAAGTGCTTTCAGGGTAGTGGTTGAGGCCTGCATATATATATAAAATCTAAAACCGCCAGTAATGTACATCGTACCAGCTCCTTCCTGGCTTCCAAAGAAAAACAAGCCTTATACCGGTAATAAAAACCTATTCTTAGCTTGCGCTTCCTTATCAAGTTCTCTACATGCACAGTGAAGCTCAGCTTGTCATCAACCCACACACACAAATATTTGTACACTTTGACTTGCTCTATAGTATGTCCAGCCAATGTAGCAATGACATGATTAGTAACATGCCTGGCATTTGAAAAGACCATGCATTTTGTTTTACCCGGATTTAGAACCAGCTTTAAATCATACAGATTATGTTGTATGATGTTAAATTCTCTTTGGGATTTTCAAAAGCTAAAGATAAACTACTACCACTTGAATAAAGAACAGTATCATCTGCATAAAAATGAACATCCGCTGTTTCAATAAGATCCCCAATGTTGTTGATA
>NC_092115.1:39803727-39951262 GCF_045679555.1 Salvelinus alpinus | reverse complement strand
AATCTGTCTGTCAACAATTGTTGGAAAAATTGTGTCATGCACAAAGTAGATGACCTAACTGACTTGCCAAAACTATAGTTTGTCAACAAGAAATGTGTGGAGTGGTTGAAAAACGAGTTTTAATGACTCCAACCTAAGTTTATGTAAACTTCCGACTTCAACTGTACATACCCCAACCAGAAGCCATGGATTACAGGCAACATTCACATTGAGCTAAAGGAGCGGGACTCTAACCCAGAAGCTTATAAGAAATCCCGCTATGCCCTCCGACGAACCATCAAACAGGCAAAGCATCAATACAGGACTAAGATCGAATCGTACTACACCGGCTCCAAAACTCGTTGGATGTGGCAGGGCTTGCAAACTATTACAGACCACAATGGGAAGCACAGCAGAGAGCTTCCCAGTGACACGAGCCTAACAGACGAGCTAAATCACTTCTATGCTCGCTTCGAAGCAAGTAACACTGAAACATGCATGAGAGCATCAGCTGTTCCAGACGACTGTGTGATCACGCTCTCCGCAGCCAATGTGAGTAAGAAATTTAAACAGGTCAACATTTCCAAGGCCGCTGGGCCAGACGGATTACCAGGACGTGTACTCCGAGCATGTGCTGACCAACTGGCAAGTGTCGTCACTGACATTTTCAACCTCTCCCTGACTGAGTATGTAATACCAACATGTTTCAAGCAGACCACCATAGTCCCTGTGCCCAAGAACACTAAGGTAACCTGCCTAAATGATTACCGACCCGTAGCACTCAAGTCTGTAGCCATGAAATGCTTTGAAAGGCTGGTCATGGCTCACATCGACACCATTATCCCAGAAACCCTAGACCTACTCCAATTTTAAATACCGTCCCAACAGATCCACAGATGAGGCAATCTCTATTGCACTCCACACTTCCCTTTCCCACCTGGACAAAAGGAACACCTATGTGAGAATGCTATTCATTGACTACAGCTCAGCGTTCAACACCATACTGCCCTCAAAGCTCATCACTAAGCTAAGGACCCTGGGACTAAACACTTCCCTCTGCAACTGGATCCTGGCCTTCCTGACGGGCCGCCCCCAGGTGGTAAGGGTAGGCAGCGACACATCCGCCACGCTGATCCTCAACACTGGGGCCCCTCAGGGGTGCGTGCTCAGTCCCCTCCTGTACTCCCTGTTCACTCATGACTGCACGGCCAGGCACGACTCCAACACCATTAAATTTGCTGATGACACAACAGTGGTAGGTCTGAACAACGACGAGACCGCCTATAAGGAGGATGTCAGAGACCTGGCTGTGTGGTGCCAGGACAACAACCTCTCCCTCAACGTGATCAAGACAAAGGAGATGATTGTGGACTACAGGAAAAGGAGGGCCGAGCACGCACTCATTCTCATTGACGGGGCTGTAGTGGAGCAGGTTGAGAGATTCAAGTTCCTTGGTGTCCACATCACCAACAAACTAACATGGTCCAAGCACACCAAGACGGTCGTGAAGAGGGCACGACAAAACCTATTCCCCCTCAGGAGACTGAAAAGATTTGGCATGGGTCCTTAGATCCTCAAAAGGTTCTACAGCTGCACCATCGAGAGCATCCTGACTGGTTGCATCACTGCCTTGTATGGAAAAAAAGCCTTGTCTGGAAATCATTTTTGCAGGTCTCCTGTAAACCCAGATTCTGGTTAAGATTGTAAATTGACTTATTCAATCTTCCGCCCAAATGCAGGGTTCCAACGTTGGAGGTGTGGGGTTCAGTTGGAGGGGTGGCATTGGTGCACTGATCTTGGATTTATGTACCATATGTCAGCAGCAAATTCAAGGATGACTAGAGGTATTTTTTGTGTAGTTGAAGGTGAGTATCATTGTGCATGCTGCCAATCAGTAAGTGAATATGCTCTCTACCAAGAGGTCTGCTTGTCCTGTTTTGCAGGATGTTTGTACAGGCAGCGCAAACCCGATTTTGGGATTTCTGGTATATCATCAAAATCAATCAATCGCAGCACGTTTCTGGACTCATTCAGCATTTTTTTTTACCTGATTAAGTACAATAACATTGGAAATAAATGTTGAAAGTTATTTATATTCCCAAAACGTAAAATTGAATCTGGTTGTACATGCTTTCGAATTTAACATAACTAAAAAAACATATGTGAAAAGGGAGATATTTTTTACCTCACCTGGTTAGAGGACAACTTGCAGAAGACAGTCAACTACATTTCAGTGTTGGATTTTGATACGGGGGTCGTCAAAAGAAAAAAGCAACACTGTTGGGGGGGCCAAATTTCTTTTGCAGAATTTGGCCCGCGGGGTCACCAGTTGGGGAACCCTGCTATACATAGTTGGTTAGATGAGAATAAGTAGAAGGCTTCTATCTATATTTTGGAATGGCGGATGTTGATTTCAGGAGGCTGCCATCATGGAAATGGAATAAAGAAAATATCAAACGTATCATGACACACCATAGGATATCAACAGCGTCAACGGTTGGCTGCTATTTAAGTGATCGTTTGAAATCAGGTTGTAGAGTCGTGGCCAAAAGTTTTGAGAATGACAAATATTAATTTTCACAAAGTCTGCTGCCTCAGTTTGTATGATGGCAATTTGCATATACTGAATGTTATGAAGAGTGATCAGATGACTTGCAATTAATTGCAAAGTCCCTCTTTGCCATGCAAAGGAACTGAATCCCCAAAAACATTTCCACTGCATTTCAGCCCTGCCACAAAAGGACCAGCTGACATCATGTCAGTGATTATCTCGTTAACACAGGTGTGAGTGTTGATGAGGACAAGGCTGGAGATCACTCTGTCATGCTGATTGAGTTCGAATAACAGACTGGAAGCTTCAAAAAGGAGGGTGGTGCTTGGAATCATTGTTCTTCCTCTGTCAACCATGGTTACCTGCAAGGAAACACGTGCTGTCATCATTGCTTTGCACAAACAGGGCTTCACAGGCAAGGATATTGCTGCCAGTAAGATTGCACCTAAATCAATAATTTATCGGATCATCAAGAACTTCAAGGAGAGCGGTTCAATTGTTGTGAAGAAGGCTTCAGGGTGCCCAAGAAAGTCCAGCAAGCGCCAGAACCGTCTCCTAAAGTTGATTCAGCTGCGGGATCGGGGCACCACCAGTACAGAGCTTGCTCAGGAATGGTAGCAGGCAGGTGTGAGTGCATCTGCATGCACAGTGAGATGAAGACTTTTGGAGGATGGCCTGGTGTCAAGAAGGGCAGCAAAGAAGCCACTTTTCTCCAGGAAAAACATCAGGGACAGACTGATATTCTGCAAAAGGTAAGGGATTAGATGGCTGAGGACTGGGGTAAAGTCATTTTCTCTGATGAATGCCCTTTCTGATTGTTTGGGGCCTCCGGAAAAAAGCTTGTCCAGAGAAGACAAGGTGAGCGCTACCATCAGTCCTGTGTCATGCCAACAGTAAAGCATCCTGAGACCATTCATGTGTGGGGTTGCTTCTCAGCCAAGGGAGTGGGCTCACTCACAATTTTGCCTAAGAACACAGCCATGAATAAAAAATGGTAGCAACACATCCTCCGAGAGCAACTTCTCCCAACCATCCAGGAACAGTTTGGTGACGAACAATGCCTTTTCCAGCATGATGGAGTACCTTGCCATAAGGCAAAAGTGATAACTAAGTGGCTTGGGGAACAAAACATCGATATTTTGGGTCCATGGCCAGGAAACTTCCAAGATCTTAATCCCATTGAGAACTTGTGGCCAATCCTCAAGAGGCGGGTGGACAAACAAAACCACACAAATTCTGACAAACTCCAAGCATTGATTATGCAAGAATGGGCTGCCATCAATCAGGATGGGGCCCAGAAGTTAATTGACAGCATGCCAGGGCGGATTGCAGAGGTCTTGAAAAAGAAGGGTCAACACTGCAAATGTTGACTCTTTGCATCAACTTCATGTAATTGTCAATAAAAGCCTTTGACACTTATGAAATGCTTGTAATTATACTTCAGTATTCCATAGTAACATCTGACAAAAATATCTAAAGACACTGAAGCAGCAAACTGTGGAAATTAATATTTGTGTCATTCTCAACTTTTGGCTACGACTGTATGTGCTGTTGAAGCTAACAACTCAAAAAACACATGGAAACTAGAAATATTGTTTACATCACTCGTTAGAGGACAACCTGGTATCCTAGGAATCAATTTTGAGGAGTTGGCCAGGTAACTTTGGTCAACTCTGAGTTCAGTTCGAGATAACCAGTCATGTGAATGTGGCTCACCTGTTAAGTCAGGTAAATTTTTATGGCAACGAATCCTTCAGAACTAACCTGCTCCGGGGAAGGCTAACTCCATTTATCCTGAATGACGTGTGTGATAGTGATGGGTCGTTCGCGAACGAGTCGGCTTGTAGGTGAACGTTGGGAGCCGGCTCGCATATCAGAAGAGCCAAATCTATTTATAAAAAAAATAAAAAATAAAGATAAGAATAATCAAAAGATTGAAATGAATAGAATTAACTAATTCAAAGAACGTAAAAAATAAATAAAATAATATAGGCTTAAATGCTCAAGCGCACACACATTCGTTCTGACTGTCTGCTCAGACTAACAGTCTTTCCTGTTGTTCCTGTCAATCAGACACGCAGTGTCAACCAATGAACCAAAGATGCGTGAGGGAGGCCCGAGCCAACTCACACAGTCACGCACTTAGCAGCGGAGAAGAGAGAGGAAGGACAGCTGCGAAAACAACAGCTGGAAAATGAGTCAGAAGCACAGTAGCATTTGGATGCATTTTAATAATGTAGACTATGTTAGCGCACATTGTAGAATTTGCCAAAACAAAATATCATATAAAGCCGGTTCTACGCACAACCTACACCGGCATATGTGAACTGTGAGTTCAGCGACAGACACACCTGCGAGAACTTGGCAGAGGAACTGTTGAGTGGCCAGAGAATGGCAAGTAGATGGAAAAGTGGTATGTTGTGTTAGCGACAATGCAGCTAACATAACCAAAGCCATAAAAAAAATTAAATGGACCCATCATCCATATTTTGCCCACACAATCAACCTGACTGTAAGAGATGCTCTGAAGGTGATGAAGCCCACTGTGGACAAAGTGAAAGCAGCTGTGGAATATTTCCACAGGAGCACAGTAGGTGCTGAAAAACTACAGTCTACACAACGCCAGATGGGGATGCCTGAGCTGAGTCCTAAACAAGACTGCACTATAAAGTGGAATTCAACATTTTATATGTTGAAGTGGTTTCTTGAGTCAAATGATGCCATCGTCTCTACCCTGGCCATTGTCAATGCACGTGATGATGCTCTGACCCAAGAGGATTGGGAGGTGGTGGAGGAGGTGTGCAGTCCTGGAACCCTTTGAGCAGGTCACTATAGAGATCAGTGGAGAGAGGTACAGTCAGCAGTTATGACTACATAATTATTTAATCCAGAATTATATATGCATATGAGCAGTAGATGAGAATGTAGTGTCAGTAGACAAAACATGAACCTGAACTAATAAGTTGCTGTTCTCTATTTTCAGCTATGTGACAGCCTCAAAAATGCTACTCCTGTGTAAGGGTCTGCAGCGAATCAGAGCCAGCCGCCAGAGAAAAGCAAATGTAACCACAGGACACGTGACAGAGGGGTGACAGAAAAGAGGGACCAGTTTAATGTTTTAAGTGGGACGCTGCAGTTTTGCACATTGTTATTTATTTTTCTTTGATATGGTGCAATATTCTATTATGTTCAGATTGTATTCGTTTTGAATTGTTACATTTATATGCACTTTGTTTATATACATTAAAAAGTGATACTTTAAATGCAAATGTTTAATAGCATTATGTTTCATAACAAACCAATGCATTTTTAAATACATTGTGGTTCAGGTAGAGTATGATTTCATTTAATAATTTAATTAGAATTGTTGTAACACCAATCATAGTCAAACTACCGCAAACTGTGACTTGAAAAAATACAAAACATATATTTTTTAAAGAGCCGTTTGGGAGCCAAAAGAGACGGCTCTTTTTGGTGAGCTGAGCCGAACGAGCCGGCTCACCGAAAAGAGCCGGAATGCCCATCACTTATTAGTGTCTGAGCTGCCAGTTGAGGACCAATGAAATCAGATTCATTCCATTCATTTGAGGAAGAAGATTGATAAATATTTTATTAATCAATGTTTTTTGTGTAAAAAAATGTATAATTTTAAAGTACCTATCACATTATCATGTAAAGACAGAATGCATTTCAAACTTCACGCACAGTAGAACGTTTGTATGACATACAATTATTATTCTGATAATCATTTTATCGATAAGAGTGGGGGGAAAAGGTGCGCATGCATTGATAAGCACACCAAAGACGGCATTAACGATAAGTAATAAAATAAAGGTGGCACTTGTAAAAGCATATTTCGCGCCGTAGATAACTTTTTATCATGTTTTGATTTCGGTAAAAAATGAAAATATGGCACAGATTTGCACATGGATTAATGTTTCGGCATTGTCACAATGAAGAGTTCGACTAGCCATGTGCACAGGGACGGCCCTCCCATTCGGCAAGATTAGGTCTTCACCTATGGCGGCACGTGAATTTGAGGCTGCATTTTGACAATTGGCTGCCGCCCTCTAGCGCCCCTGATCCGCTACTACACCACCCGCGGCACCCCAGCCACCAGCTCATAGCTTTGCTACAGTTCCCGCCCCCACCCCATTCCCACTTCTCCCGAAGTTCACTCCCACTGTCCTTGGTAGCTATGGTGATGTGTGTGTTTATATGGGATTATCCAATTGTGAAACATTAATCAAAATGAATCTGCCAAATATATATATATATTTTTTTTTACGTTTGTGAGTTACGACGATGATTAGTGATTAAGGCAGTAGCCTAACCTAGCCTGTTAACGTTAGCTAGCTACTACTAGTGGATATAATTTTAGCTAAAAGTCATCTATAGAGATTTGAAACTATTTGCTACGATGTCTAAGAGACAAAAACTATCAGGAAGCGATTTTTTTTTTTCAAACAATGAGAAAAGAGTCACAATCTTTAAACCAAAGAGATTCGCTGGTGAAATGTATAAGTGTGCAGCAATGTCCATCAGCCGGTGTGGAGAATGACACGCTTACGTGGACAGGCCATTCATTCGCCGCGAACGACGAGCCCCTGTTCGCTGATTCTAGCAGCGAAGAGGGCAAAGCGGAGGAGTCCGAGCCATGCACTTCCACCGATGATGACAGCTCTCTGTCCTGACAAGAACAGGTGGTCGCACCAGGCCTAGCCACACCAGGCCTAGCCACACTTCTGACCCACTGGAATTGTGATACAGTGAAATAATCTGTCTGTCAACAATTGTTGGAAAAATTGTGTCATGCACAAAGTAGATGACCTAACTGACTTGCCAAAACTATAGTTTGTCAACAAGAAATGTGTGGAGTGGTTGAAAAACGAGTTTTAATGACTCCAACCTAAGTTTATGTAAACTTCCGACTTCAACTGTACATACCCCAACCAGAAGCCATGGATTACAGGCAACATTCACATTGAGCTAAAGGAGCGGGACTCTAACCCAGAAGCTTATAAGAAATCCCGCTATGCCCTCCGACGAACCATCAAACAGGCAAAGCATCAATACAGGACTAAGATCGAATCGTACTACACCGGCTCCAAAACTCGTTGGATGTGGCAGGGCTTGCAAACTATTACAGACCACAATGGGAAGCACAGCAGAGAGCTTCCCAGTGACACGAGCCTAACAGACGAGCTAAATCACTTCTATGCTCGCTTCGAAGCAAGTAACACTGAAACATGCATGAGAGCATCAGCTGTTCCAGACGACTGTGTGATCACGCTCTCCGCAGCCAATGTGAGTAAGAAATTTAAACAGGTCAACATTTCCAAGGCCGCTGGGCCAGACGGATTACCAGGACGTGTACTCCGAGCATGTGCTGACCAACTGGCAAGTGTCGTCACTGACATTTTCAACCTCTCCCTGACTGAGTATGTAATACCAACATGTTTCAAGCAGACCACCATAGTCCCTGTGCCCAAGAACACTAAGGTAACCTGCCTAAATGATTACCGACCCGTAGCACTCAAGTCTGTAGCCATGAAATGCTTTGAAAGGCTGGTCATGGCTCACATCGACACCATTATCCCAGAAACCCTAGACCTACTCCAATTTTAAATACCGTCCCAACAGATCCACAGATGAGGCAATCTCTATTGCACTCCACACTTCCCTTTCCCACCTGGACAAAAGGAACACCTATGTGAGAATGCTATTCATTGACTACAGCTCAGCGTTCAACACCATACTGCCCTCAAAGCTCATCACTAAGCTAAGGACCCTGGGACTAAACACTTCCCTCTGCAACTGGATCCTGGCCTTCCTGACGGGCCGCCCCCAGGTGGTAAGGGTAGGCAGCGACACATCCGCCACGCTGATCCTCAACACTGGGGCCCCTCAGGGGTGCGTGCTCAGTCCCCTCCTGTACTCCCTGTTCACTCATGACTGCACGGCCAGGCACGACTCCAACACCATTAAATTTGCTGATGACACAACAGTGGTAGGTCTGAACAACGACGAGACCGCCTATAAGGAGGATGTCAGAGACCTGGCTGTGTGGTGCCAGGACAACAACCTCTCCCTCAACGTGATCAAGACAAAGGAGATGATTGTGGACTACAGGAAAAGGAGGGCCGAGCACGCACTCATTCTCATTGACGGGGCTGTAGTGGAGCAGGTTGAGAGATTCAAGTTCCTTGGTGTCCACATCACCAACAAACTAACATGGTCCAAGCACATCAAGACGGTCGTGAAGAGGGCACGACAAAACCTATTCCCCCTCAGGAGACTGAAAAGATTTGGCATGGGTCCTTAGATCCTCAAAAGGTTCTACAGCTGCACCATCGAGAGCATCCTGACTGGTTGCATCACTGCCTTGTATGGAAAAAAAGCCTTGTCTGGAAATCATTTTTGCAGGTCTCCTGTAAACCCAGATTCTGGTTAAGATTGTAAATTGACTTATTCAATCTTCCGCCCAAATGCAGGGTTCCAACGTTGGAGGTGTGGGGTTCAGTTGGAGGGGTGGCATTGGTGCACTGATCTTGGATTTATGTACCATATGTCAGCAGCAAATTCAAGGATGACTAGAGGTATTTTTTGTGTAGTTGAAGGTGAGTATCATTGTGCATGCTGCCAATCAGTAAGTGAATATGCTCTCTACCAAGAGGTCTGCTTGTCCTGTTTTGCAGGATGTTTGTACAGGCAGCGCAAACACGATTTTGGGATTTCTGGTATATCATCAAAATCAATCAATCGCAGCACGTTTCTGGACTCATTCAGCATTTTTTTTTACCTGATTAAGTACAATAACATTGGAAATAAATGTTGAAAGTTATTTATATTCCCAAAACGTAAAATTGAATCTGGTTGTACATGCTTTCGAATTTAACATAACTAAAAAAACATATGTGAAAAGGGAGATATTTTTTACCTCACCTGGTTAGAGGACAACTTGCAGAAGACAGTCAACTACATTTCAGTGTTGGATTTTGATACGGGGGTCGTCAAAAGAAAAAAGCAACACTGTTGGGGGGGCCAAATTTCTTTTGCAGAATTTGGCCCGCGGGGTCACCAGTTGGGGAACCCTGCTATACATAGTTGGTTAGATGAGAATAAGTAGAAGGCTTCTATCTATATTTTGGAATGGCGGATGTTGATTTCAGGAGGCTGCCATCATGGAAATGGAATAAAGAAAATATCAAACGTATCATGACACACCATAGGATATCAACAGCGTCAACGGTTGGCTGCTATTTAAGTGATCGTTTGAAATCAGGTTGTAGAGTCGTGGCCAAAAGTTTTGAGAATGACAAATATTAATTTTCACAAAGTCTGCTGCCTCAGTTTGTATGATGGCAATTTGCATATACTGAATGTTATGAAGAGTGATCAGATGACTTGCAATTAATTGCAAAGTCCCTCTTTGCCATGCAAAGGAACTGAATCCCCAAAAACATTTCCACTGCATTTCAGCCCTGCCACAAAAGGACCAGCTGACATCATGTCAGTGATTATCTCGTTAACACAGGTGTGAGTGTTGATGAGGACAAGGCTGGAGATCACTCTGTCATGCTGATTGAGTTCGAATAACAGACTGGAAGCTTCAAAAAGGAGGGTGGTGCTTGGAATCATTGTTCTTCCTCTGTCAACCATGGTTACCTGCAAGGAAACACGTGCTGTCATCATTGCTTTGCACAAACAGGGCTTCACAGGCAAGGATATTGCTGCCAGTAAGATTGCACCTAAATCAATAATTTATCGGATCATCAAGAACTTCAAGGAGAGCGGTTCAATTGTTGTGAAGAAGGCTTCAGGGTGCCCAAGAAAGTCCAGCAAGCGCCAGAACCGTCTCCTAAAGTTGATTCAGCTGCGGGATCGGGGCACCACCAGTACAGAGCTTGCTCAGGAATGGTAGCAGGCAGGTGTGAGTGCATCTGCATGCACAGTGAGATGAAGACTTTTGGAGGATGGCCTGGTGTCAAGAAGGGCAGCAAAGAAGCCACTTTTCTCCAGGAAAAACATCAGGGACAGACTGATATTCTGCAAAAGGTAAGGGATTAGATGGCTGAGGACTGGGGTAAAGTCATTTTCTCTGATGAATGCCCTTTCTGATTGTTTGGGGCCTCCGGAAAAAAGCTTGTCCAGAGAAGACAAGGTGAGCGCTACCATCAGTCCTGTGTCATGCCAACAGTAAAGCATCCTGAGACCATTCATGTGTGGGGTTGCTTCTCAGCCAAGGGAGTGGGCTCACTCACAATTTTGCCTAAGAACACAGCCATGAATAAAAAATGGTAGCAACACATCCTCCGAGAGCAACTTCTCCCAACCATCCAGGAACAGTTTGGTGACGAACAATGCCTTTTCCAGCATGATGGAGTACCTTGCCATAAGGCAAAAGTGATAACTAAGTGGCTTGGGGAACAAAACATCGATATTTTGGGTCCATGGCCAGGAAACTTCCAAGATCTTAATCCCATTGAGAACTTGTGGCCAATCCTCAAGAGGCGGGTGGACAAACAAAACCACACAAATTCTGACAAACTCCAAGCATTGATTATGCAAGAATGGGCTGCCATCAATCAGGATGGGGCCCAGAAGTTAATTGACAGCATGCCAGGGCGGATTGCAGAGGTCTTGAAAAAGAAGGGTCAACACTGCAAATGTTGACTCTTTGCATCAACTTCATGTAATTGTCAATAAAAGCCTTTGACACTTATGAAATGCTTGTAATTATACTTCAGTATTCCATAGTAACATCTGACAAAAATATCTAAAGACACTGAAGCAGCAAACTGTGGAAATTAATATTTGTGTCATTCTCAACTTTTGGCTACGACTGTATGTGCTGTTGAAGCTAACAACTCAAAAAACACATGGAAACTAGAAATATTGTTTACATCACTCGTTAGAGGACAACCTGGTATCCTAGGAATCAATTTTGAGGAGTTGGCCAGGTAACTTTGGTCAACTCTGAGTTCAGTTCGAGATAACCAGTCATGTGAATGTGGCTCACCTGTTAAGTCAGGTAAATTTTTATGGCAACGAATCCTTCAGAACTAACCTGCTCCGGGGAAGGCTAACTCCATTTATCCTGAATGACGTGTGTGATAGTGATGGGTCGTTCGCGAACGAGTCGGCTTGTAGGTGAACGTTGGGAGCCGGCTCGCATATCAGAAGAGCCAAATCTATTTATAAAAAAAATAAAAAATAAAGATAAGAATAATCAAAAGATTGAAATGAATAGAATTAACTAATTCAAAGAACGTAAAAAATAAATAAAATAATATAGGCTTAAATGCTCAAGCGCACACACATTCGTTCTGACTGTCTGCTCAGACTAACAGTCTTTCCTGTTGTTCCTGTCAATCAGACACGCAGTGTCAACCAATGAACCAAAGATGCGTGAGGGAGGCCCGAGCCAACTCACACAGTCACGCACTTAGCAGCGGAGAAGAGAGAGGAAGGACAGCTGCGAAAACAACAGCTGGAAAATGAGTCAGAAGCACAGTAGCATTTGGATGCATTTTAATAATGTAGACTATGTTAGCGCACATTGTAGAATTTGCCAAAACAAAATATCATATAAAGCCGGTTCTACGCACAACCTACACCGGCATATGTGAACTGTGAGTTCAGCGACAGACACACCTGCGAGAACTTGGCAGAGGAACTGTTGAGTGGCCAGAGAATGGCAAGTAGATGGAAAAGTGGTATGTTGTGTTAGCGACAATGCAGCTAACATAACCAAAGCCATAAAAAAAATTAAATGGACCCATCATCCATATTTTGCCCACACAATCAACCTGACTGTAAGAGATGCTCTGAAGGTGATGAAGCCCACTGTGGACAAAGTGAAAGCAGCTGTGGAATATTTCCACAGGAGCACAGTAGGTGCTGAAAAACTACAGTCTACACAATGCCAGATGGGGATGCCTGAGCTGAGTCCTAAACAAGACTGCACTATAAAGTGGAATTCAACATTTTATATGTTGAAGTGGTTTCTTGAGTCAAATGATGCCATCGTCTCTACCCTGGCCATTGTCAATGCACCTGATGATGCTCTGACCCAAGAGGATTGGGAGGTGGTGGAGGAGGTGTGCAGTCCTGGAACCCTTTGAGCAGGTCACTATAGAGATCAGTGGAGAGAGGTACAGTCAGCAGTTATGACTACATAATTATTTAATCCAGAATTATATATGCATATGAGCAGTAGATGAGAATGTAGTGTCAGTAGACAAAACATGAACCTGAACTAATAAGTTGCTGTTCTCTATTTTCAGCTATGTGACAGCCTCAAAAATGCTACTCCTGTGTAAGGGTCTGCAGCGAATCAGAGCCAGCCGCCAGAGAAAAGCAAATGTAACCACAGGACACGTGACAGAGGGGTGACAGAAAAGAGGGACCAGTTTAATGTTTTAAGTGGGACGCTGCAGTTTTGCACATTGTTATTTATTTTTCTTTGATATGGTGCAATATTCTATTATGTTCAGATTGTATTCGTTTTGAATTGTTACATTTATATGCACTTTGTTTATATACATTAAAAAGTGATACTTTAAATGCAAATGTTTAATAGCATTATGTTTCATAACAAACCAATGCATTTTTAAATACATTGTGGTTCAGGTAGAGTATGATTTCATTTAATAATTTAATTAGAATTGTTGTAACACCAATCATAGTCAAACTACCGCAAACTGTGACTTGAAAAAATACAAAACATATATTTTTTAAAGAGCCGTTTGGGAGCCAAAAGAGACGGCTCTTTTTGGTGAGCTGAGCCGAACGAGCCGGCTCACCGAAAAGAGCCGGAATGCCCATCACTTATTAGTGTCTGAGCTGCCAGTTGAGGACCAATGAAATCAGATTCATTCCATTCATTTGAGGAAGAAGATTGATAAATATTTTATTAATCAATGTTTTTTGTGTAAAAAAATGTATAATTTTAAAGTACCTATCACATTATCATGTAAAGACAGAATGCATTTCAAACTTCACGCACAGTAGAACGTTTGTATGACATACAATTATTATTCTGATAATCATTTTATCGATAAGAGTGGGGGGAAAAGGTGCGCATGCATTGATAAGCACACCAAAGACGGCATTAACGATAAGTAATAAAATAAAGGTGGCACTTGTAAAAGCATATTTCGCGCCGTAGATAACTTTTTATCATGTTTTGATTTCGGTAAAAATGAAAATATGGCACAGATTTGCACATGCATTAATGTTTCGGCATTGTCACAATGAAGAGTTCGACTAGCCATGTGCACAGGGACGGCCCTCCCATTCGGCAAGATTAGGTCTTCACCTATGGCGGCACGTGAATTTGAGGCTGCATTTTGACAATTGGCTGCCGCCCTCTAGCGCCCCTGATCCGCTACTACACCACCCGCGGCACCCCAGCCACCAGCTCATAGCTTTGCTACAGTTCCCGCCACCACCCCATTCCCACTTCTCCCGAAGTTCACTCCCACTGTCCTTGGTAGCTATGGTGATGTGTGTGTTTATATGGGATTATCCAATTGTGAAACATTAATCAAAATGAATCTGCCAAATATATATATATATTTTTTTTTACGTTTGTGAGTTACGACGATGATTAGTGATTAAGGCAGTAGCCTAACCTAGCCTGTTAACGTTAGCTAGCTACTACTAGTGGATATAATTTTAGCTAAAAGTCATCTATAGAGATTTGAAACTATTTGCTACGATGTCTAAGAGACAAAAACTATCAGGAAGCGATTTTTTTTTTTTCAAACAATGAGAAAAGAGTCACAATCTTTAAACCAAAGAGATTCGCTGGTGAAATGTATAAGTGTGCAGCAATGTCCATCAGCCGGTGTGGAGAATGACACGCTTACGTGGACAGGCCATTCATTCGCCGCGAACGACGAGCCCCTGTTCGCTGATTCTAGCAGCGAAGAGGGCAAAGCGGAGGAGTCCGAGCCATGCACTTCCACCGATGATGACAGCTCTCTGTCCTGACAAGAACAGGTGGTCGCACCAGGCCTAGCCACACCAGGCCTAGCCACACTTCTGACCCACTGGAATTGTGATACAGTGAAATAATCTGTCTGTCAACAATTGTTGGAAAAATTGTGTCATGCACAAAGTAGATGACCTAACTGACTTGCCAAAACTATAGTTTGTCAACAAGAAATGTGTGGAGTGGTTGAAAAACGAGTTTTAATGACTCCAACCTAAGTTTATGTAAACTTCCGACTTCAACTGTACATACCCCAACCAGAAGCCATGGATTACAGGCAACATTCACATTGAGCTAAAGGAGCGGGACTCTAACCCAGAAGCTTATAAGAAATCCCGCTATGCCCTCCGACGAACCATCAAACAGGCAAAGCATCAATACAGGACTAAGATCGAATCGTACTACACCGGCTCCAAAACTCGTTGGATGTGGCAGGGCTTGCAAACTATTACAGACCACAATGGGAAGCACAGCAGAGAGCTTCCCAGTGACACGAGCCTAACAGACGAGCTAAATCACTTCTATGCTCGCTTCGAAGCAAGTAACACTGAAACATGCATGAGAGCATCAGCTGTTCCAGACGACTGTGTGATCACGCTCTCCGCAGCCAATGTGAGTAAGAAATTTAAACAGGTCAACATTTCCAAGGCCGCTGGGCCAGACGGATTACCAGGACGTGTACTCCGAGCATGTGCTGACCAACTGGCAAGTGTCGTCACTGACATTTTCAACCTCTCCCTGACTGAGTATGTAATACCAACATGTTTCAAGCAGACCACCATAGTCCCTGTGCCCAAGAACACTAAGGTAACCTGCCTAAATGATTACCGACCCGTAGCACTCAAGTCTGTAGCCATGAAATGCTTTGAAAGGCTGGTCATGGCTCACATCGACACCATTATCCCAGAAACCCTAGACCTACTCCAATTTTAAATACCGTCCCAACAGATCCACAGATGAGGCAATCTCTATTGCACTCCACACTTCCCTTTCCCACCTGGACAAAAGGAACACCTATGTGAGAATGCTATTCATTGACTACAGCTCAGCGTTCAACACCATACTGCCCTCAAAGCTCATCACTAAGCTAAGGACCCTGGGACTAAACACTTCCCTCTGCAACTGGATCCTGGCCTTCCTGACGGGCCGCCCCCAGGTGGTAAGGGTAGGCAGCGACACATCCGCCACGCTGATCCTCAACACTGGGGCCCCTCAGGGGTGCGTGCTCAGTCCCCTCCTGTACTCCCTGTTCACTCATGACTGCACGGCCAGGCACGACTCCAACACCATTAAATTTGCTGATGACACAACAGTGGTAGGTCTGAACAACGACGAGACCGCCTATAAGGAGGATGTCAGAGACCTGGCTGTGTGGTGCCAGGACAACAACCTCTCCCTCAACGTGATCAAGACAAAGGAGATGATTGTGGACTACAGGAAAAGGAGGGCCGAGCACGCACTCATTCTCATTGACGGGGCTGTAGTGGAGCAGGTTGAGAGATTCAAGTTCCTTGGTGTCCACATCACCAACAAACTAACATGGTCCAAGCACATCAAGACGGTCGTGAAGAGGGCACGACAAAACCTATTCCCCCTCAGGAGACTGAAAAGATTTGGCATGGGTCCTTAGATCCTCAAAAGGTTCTACAGCTGCACCATCGAGAGCATCCTGACTGGTTGCATCACTGCCTTGTATGGAAAAAAAGCCTTGTCTGGAAATCATTTTTGCAGGTCTCCTGTAAACCCAGATTCTGGTTAAGATTGTAAATTGACTTATTCAATCTTCCGCCCAAATGCAGGGTTCCAACGTTGGAGGTGTGGGGTTCAGTTGGAGGGGTGGCATTGGTGCACTGATCTTGGATTTATGTACCATATGTCAGCAGCAAATTCAAGGATGACTAGAGGTATTTTTTGTGTAGTTGAAGGTGAGTATCATTGTGCATGCTGCCAATCAGTAAGTGAATATGCTCTCTACCAAGAGGTCTGCTTGTCCTGTTTTGCAGGATGTTTGTACAGGCAGCGCAAACCCGATTTTGGGATTTCTGGTATATCATCAAAATCAATCAATCGCAGCACGTTTCTGGACTCATTCAGCATTTTTTTTTACCTGATTAAGTACAATAACATTGGAAATAAATGTTGAAAGTTATTTATATTCCCAAAACGTAAAATTGAATCTGGTTGTACATGCTTTCGAATTTAACATAACTAAAAAAACATATGTGAAAAGGGAGATATTTTTTACCTCACCTGGTTAGAGGACAACTTGCAGAAGACAGTCAACTACATTTCAGTGTTGGATTTTGATACGGGGGTCGTCAAAAGAAAAAAGCAACACTGTTGGGGGGGCCAAATTTCTTTTGCAGAATTTGGCCCGCGGGGTCACCAGTTGGGGAACCCTGCTATACATAGTTGGTTAGATGAGAATAAGTAGAAGGCTTCTATCTATATTTTGGAATGGCGGATGTTGATTTCAGGAGGCTGCCATCATGGAAATGGAATAAAGAAAATATCAAACGTATCATGACACACCATAGGATATCAACAGCGTCAACGGTTGGCTGCTATTTAAGTGATCGTTTGAAATCAGGTTGTAGAGTCGTGGCCAAAAGTTTTGAGAATGACAAATATTAATTTTCACAAAGTCTGCTGCCTCAGTTTGTATGATGGCAATTTGCATATACTGAATGTTATGAAGAGTGATCAGATGACTTGCAATTAATTGCAAAGTCCCTCTTTGCCATGCAAAGGAACTGAATCCCCAAAAACATTTCCACTGCATTTCAGCCCTGCCACAAAAGGACCAGCTGACATCATGTCAGTGATTATCTCGTTAACACAGGTGTGAGTGTTGATGAGGACAAGGCTGGAGATCACTCTGTCATGCTGATTGAGTTCGAATAACAGACTGGAAGCTTCAAAAAGGAGGGTGGTGCTTGGAATCATTGTTCTTCCTCTGTCAACCATGGTTACCTGCAAGGAAACACGTGCTGTCATCATTGCTTTGCACAAACAGGGCTTCACAGGCAAGGATATTGCTGCCAGTAAGATTGCACCTAAATCAATAATTTATCGGATCATCAAGAACTTCAAGGAGAGCGGTTCAATTGTTGTGAAGAAGGCTTCAGGGTGCCCAAGAAAGTCCAGCAAGCGCCAGAACCGTCTCCTAAAGTTGATTCAGCTGCGGGATCGGGGCACCACCAGTACAGAGCTTGCTCAGGAATGGTAGCAGGCAGGTGTGAGTGCATCTGCATGCACAGTGAGATGAAGACTTTTGGAGGATGGCCTGGTGTCAAGAAGGGCAGCAAAGAAGCCACTTTTCTCCAGGAAAAACATCAGGGACAGACTGATATTCTGCAAAAGGTAAGGGATTAGATGGCTGAGGACTGGGGTAAAGTCATTTTCTCTGATGAATGCCCTTTCTGATTGTTTGGGGCCTCCGGAAAAAAGCTTGTCCAGAGAAGACAAGGTGAGCGCTACCATCAGTCCTGTGTCATGCCAACAGTAAAGCATCCTGAGACCATTCATGTGTGGGGTTGCTTCTCAGCCAAGGGAGTGGGCTCACTCACAATTTTGCCTAAGAACACAGCCATGAATAAAAAATGGTAGCAACACATCCTCCGAGAGCAACTTCTCCCAACCATCCAGGAACAGTTTGGTGACGAACAATGCCTTTTCCAGCATGATGGAGTACCTTGCCATAAGGCAAAAGTGATAACTAAGTGGCTTGGGGAACAAAACATCGATATTTTGGGTCCATGGCCAGGAAACTTCCAAGATCTTAATCCCATTGAGAACTTGTGGCCAATCCTCAAGAGGCGGGTGGACAAACAAAACCACACAAATTCTGACAAACTCCAAGCATTGATTATGCAAGAATGGGCTGCCATCAATCAGGATGGGGCCCAGAAGTTAATTGACAGCATGCCAGGGCGGATTGCAGAGGTCTTGAAAAAGAAGGGTCAACACTGCAAATGTTGACTCTTTGCATCAACTTCATGTAATTGTCAATAAAAGCCTTTGACACTTATGAAATGCTTGTAATTATACTTCAGTATTCCATAGTAACATCTGACAAAAATATCTAAAGACACTGAAGCAGCAAACTGTGGAAATTAATATTTGTGTCATTCTCAACTTTTGGCTACGACTGTATGTGCTGTTGAAGCTAACAACTCAAAAAACACATGGAAACTAGAAATATTGTTTACATCACTCGTTAGAGGACAACCTGGTATCCTAGGAATCAATTTTGAGGAGTTGGCCAGGTAACTTTGGTCAACTCTGAGTTCAGTTCGAGATAACCAGTCATGTGAATGTGGCTCACCTGTTAAGTCAGGTAAATTTTTATGGCAACGAATCCTTCAGAACTAACCTGCTCCGGGGAAGGCTAACTCCATTTATCCTGAATGACGTGTGTGATAGTGATGGGTCGTTCGCGAACGAGTCGGCTTGTAGGTGAACGTTGGGAGCCGGCTCGCATATCAGAAGAGCCAAATCTATTTATAAAAAAAATAAAAAATAAAGATAAGAATAATCAAAAGATTGAAATGAATAGAATTAACTAATTCAAAGAACGTAAAAAATAAATAAAATAATATAGGCTTAAATGCTCAAGCGCACACACATTCGTTCTGACTGTCTGCTCAGACTAACAGTCTTTCCTGTTGTTCCTGTCAATCAGACACGCAGTGTCAACCAATGAACCAAAGATGCGTGAGGGAGGCCCGAGCCAACTCACACAGTCACGCACTTAGCAGCGGAGAAGAGAGAGGAAGGACAGCTGCGAAAACAACAGCTGGAAAATGAGTCAGAAGCACAGTAGCATTTGGATGCATTTTAATAATGTAGACTATGTTAGCGCACATTGTAGAATTTGCCAAAACAAAATATCATATAAAGCCGGTTCTACGCACAACCTACACCGGCATATGTGAACTGTGAGTTCAGCGACAGACACACCTGCGAGAACTTGGCAGAGGAACTGTTGAGTGGCCAGAGAATGGCAAGTAGATGGAAAAGTGGTATGTTGTGTTAGCGACAATGCAGCTAACATAACCAAAGCCATAAAAAAAATTAAATGGACCCATCATCCATATTTTGCCCACACAATCAACCTGACTGTAAGAGATGCTCTGAAGGTGATGAAGCCCACTGTGGACAAAGTGAAAGCAGCTGTGGAATATTTCCACAGGAGCACAGTAGGTGCTGAAAAACTACAGTCTACACAATGCCAGATGGGGATGCCTGAGCTGAGTCCTAAACAAGACTGCACTATAAAGTGGAATTCAACATTTTATATGTTGAAGTGGTTTCTTGAGTCAAATGATGCCATCGTCTCTACCCTGGCCATTGTCAATGCACCTGATGATGCTCTGACCCAAGAGGATTGGGAGGTGGTGGAGGAGGTGTGCAGTCCTGGAACCCTTTGAGCAGGTCACTATAGAGATCAGTGGAGAGAGGTACAGTCAGCAGTTATGACTACATAATTATTTAATCCAGAATTATATATGCATATGAGCAGTAGATGAGAATGTAGTGTCAGTAGACAAAACATGAACCTGAACTAATAAGTTGCTGTTCTCTATTTTCAGCTATGTGACAGCCTCAAAAATGCTACTCCTGTGTAAGGGTCTGCAGCGAATCAGAGCCAGCCGCCAGAGAAAAGCAAATGTAACCACAGGACACGTGACAGAGGGGTGACAGAAAAGAGGGACCAGTTTAATGTTTTAAGTGGGACGCTGCAGTTTTGCACATTGTTATTTATTTTTCTTTGATATGGTGCAATATTCTATTATGTTCAGATTGTATTCGTTTTGAATTGTTACATTTATATGCACTTTGTTTATATACATTAAAAAGTGATACTTTAAATGCAAATGTTTAATAGCATTATGTTTCATAACAAACCAATGCATTTTTAAATACATTGTGGTTCAGGTAGAGTATGATTTCATTTAATAATTTAATTAGAATTGTTGTAACACCAATCATAGTCAAACTACCGCAAACTGTGACTTGAAAAAATACAAAACATATATTTTTTAAAGAGCCGTTTGGGAGCCAAAAGAGACGGCTCTTTTTGGTGAGCTGAGCCGAACGAGCCGGCTCACCGAAAAGAGCCGGAATGCCCATCACTTATTAGTGTCTGAGCTGCCAGTTGAGGACCAATGAAATCAGATTCATTCCATTCATTTGAGGAAGAAGATTGATAAATATTTTATTAATCAATGTGTTTTGTGTAAAAAAATGTATAATTTTAAAGTACCTATCACATTATCATGTAAAGACAGAATGCATTTCAAACTTCACGCACAGTAGAACGTTTGTATGACATACAATTATTATTCTGATAATCATTTTATCGATAAGAGTGGGGGGAAAAGGTGCGCATGCATTGATAAGCACACCAAAGACGGCATTAACGATAAGTAATAAAATAAAGGTGGCACTTGTAAAAGCATATTTCGCGCCGTAGATAACTTTTTATCATGTTTTGATTTCGGTAAAAATGAAAATATGGCACAGATTTGCACATGGATTAATGTTTCGGCATTGTCACAATGAAGAGTTCGACTAGCCATGTGCACAGGGACGGCCCTCCCATTCGGCAAGATTAGGTCTTCACCTATGGCGGCACGTGAATTTGAGGCTGCATTTTGACAATTGGCTGCCGCCCTCTAGCGCCCCTGATCCGCTACTACACCACCCGCGGCACCCCAGCCACCAGCTCATAGCTTTGCTACAGTTCCCGCCCCCACCCCATTCCCACTTCTCCCGAAGTTCACTCCCACTGTCCTTGGTAGCTATGGTGATGTGTGTGTTTATATGGGATTATCCAATTGTGAAACATTAATCAAAATGAATCTGCCAAATATATATATATATTTTTTTTTACGTTTGTGAGTTACGACGATGATTAGTGATTAAGGCAGTAGCCTAACCTAGCCTGTTAACGTTAGCTAGCTACTACTAGTGGATATAATTTTAGCTAAAAGTCATCTATAGAGATTTGAAACTATTTGCTACGATGTCTAAGAGACAAAAACTATCAGGAAGCGATTTTTTTTTTTTCAAACAATGAGAAAAGAGTCACAATCTTTAAACCAAAGAGATTCGCTGGTGAAATGTATAAGTGTGCAGCAATGTCCATCAGCCGGTGTGGAGAATGACACGCTTACGTGGACAGGCCATTCATTCGCCGCGAACGACGAGCCCCTGTTCGCTGATTCTAGCAGCGAAGAGGGCAAAGCGGAGGAGTCCGAGCCATGCACTTCCACCGATGATGACAGCTCTCTGTCCTGACAAGAACAGGTGGTCGCACCAGGCCTAGCCACACCTCCAAACAATGCCAGCGAAGACCCTACTATCTTGAACCCAGACTCAGATTCGTCGCTCCCCGTCCCGGATGACAGTGGTGGTGCTGCTGCTAAATCCGACTCCCAGACAAAAAAAAAAAAACATATTTACGGGATATGTTAGAGCAGGCTGGGCCACATCAGGATAAGGAGGGAATTTCACAAGAGATGAGGGGCAACGAAAGTTTTCGGTGGCCCACTACAATAGGAGGATGGCGAACGGGGAGAGAGTGGAGAGACCAAGGCTTGTCTATTCCAAGCAAAAACGACGCAGCCTTCTGTTTTTGCTGCAAACTTTTTTCACACGAGTGTAAATCTGCGCTGGTCAGGGATGGAACCAGGGACTGGAAGAATCAGTGTCACCTCCTCAGCTCGCATGAGAAGTCACATGACCACCTAGATAGATTCCAGAGGTGGAAGGAGCTGGAGATCAGGCTGGTGTCTAAGCAAACTCAGATGATTTGATTTCAGGACCATGGACAGCTACCGAGCTACAAAAATCGCTGACTGCAACGCAGCACCACAGCAGAGGAAAGAGGCCACTCTAGGTGGAGACGAAATAAATAAATGCTGATTTTGGACATGTAAATAAACAAAATTCGTTAAGGCTGGGCCATAGGCATAAAGCTTATTTTACACTGCTCCAGCAAACGAGGCCCGCCATGCATTTATAAAAGCACTCCTTTCCAAAGCTCAAATGATCTTACACTGTTTTACAGTTATACAGGATATTAAAATATGTTAAATATGTTATATAAAAGTGTTATTTTTATTGTAATTGTAACAATTATGGGGTCGTGCCATGTTTGATAACAGGTGGGATATTATTAATAAGAAACTCGTTTTCCTACTCTAGATAGTAGGTTGCATAGTGATATCAACAATGTAACTCGATGATGCAGGGGTAAAATTCCCTTCTGCCTGGTAAGGGACCTCCTATATGTGCATACGTCCACCAAATTTTTTTATGGGCATAAACATAGAGTTACATAGATAATTTGAGCTTATTTCTTCATCCTCCAATAAATAAGTGGTGAGACTCCCTGTTTGACAGACACAATTATCCTCCATAGATGTCGGTATAGCCAAATACTCCAATATTGTCCCATGCACTGATTAAATACCTCCATGTCTGAGAACGGCTTGGTGTGTTTGACTAAAAACAGGGCTCGAATTGAGTGAGTGTATCACACCCTTTGAGAAAAGGGCAAAAGGGACATCTATTGTTTGCTTTATATTTTGAAATAAATACATAAAACGTATCCAGATTATATCAAGTGTTCTATAACAAAGCTTAACTCGGTGATGCCTTATGGTAGAAACAAGCTCTAAAATGCCCGCGAAAGACGTGACTCCGATGCATTGATTCCTCACTATGACAATCATGAAGTTAAACTGCAGCCAATAATATTCGATGAGATTTTTTATTTTTAAATGACTTGCTATTCTGTCCCTATTAATTGAGCTTTTCTCTTTCTGATAATATTTTTGTTTCGCCTAGGGCGGAAGAACGTCCAGGACCGGCCCTGCATGTGGAACATGCACCCTCAGTTACAGCCTGTCAGAGTTAGCCGCAGGCGGACGACAATATCCGTGGAAAGGTAAACGCAACACTATTTTGTTAATCACTCATGTCGATATCAAATTAAAATCAATAGAGCGGGAGCAAACGTTTGGGTTATAGGCACTGTTTAACTAACACTATTCAAAGGCTACACTGAATCTGATATAATTGTGATGTCACTGGCTTGAGGAGAATTAGCTGAAGACCGTCATCTAAATTCTAGAATGTCAGTTTGAAGCAATCGATTTTGTCATCGTGATTACTAAACTTTTATACTAACCACTAATCTGAGATAAAAGGATGTGTGATTGCCCTGAAGTCAATGTGGCTCTAGAAAGATCTCCCATAATGACTAAGCAGCAGCCCAGGCTCGCATTCGCTCTCTACTATTAACGAACACAGATTGTCAATGTGACTCAACAATAACCTGTTAGCCCACTGGACTAAAGACATGGCACTAGATCAGTCTGAGAGCTAACAAGTCTGCAGAGCATAGTTCACCGATCTACTTCTGTTTGGCAGTTACCTTCGAACGCAACATTGATGGTAATGATGAGATAATGGGAAATAATGTAGTCTCCCTGTATGATGGTAACACCGCCTTGTCCTCTGGAATGTTCACCTTATTGCTCATCGTCGGCACCTAACTAGGGTTGGGTGCTATCTAGCCCTGACGTTCTGATGTCCCTTGGAAAACATTGTTGTGTTCATTTGTATTGACGAAACCACATACGTCCCCTGCCTGTCTCAAATGGCGTGTTCCTTATACCTCTGGGAAATAGAGACAAAATATCCAAAGGAATGTGTTATTAAAACGGACTTTAAAAACGTGGGTCTGCTGCAGGTGCCTGACCTATCACTTGCTCTCTGCTTTACCTTATGTCAAAATAAGTCCTGCACGTGTGGCATATGTACAGAAGCAAGTGATCACTTGTAGGGGACTTTTATTTTGACGAATTTGGAAAGTCTGTTTAATAATATGTTCCTTTGGATATTTTGTCACAAATTCCGAGCGGTATAAGAAACAAACTCCCTAACAATCGGCAGAGTAATATCTCCAACACTGAATAGTGTCGGCAGTCAGTCTCTTTATTTTCACACAACAGTTTAATAATGGAACATTAGTCACTTTAATAATGTTTACATACTGCTTTAATCATCTCATATGTATATACTGTATTCTATTCCACTGTATTTAGTCAATGCCACTCCGACATTGCTCGTCATAATATTTATACATTAATTCCATTATTTTACTTTTAGATTTGTGTATTGTTGTGAATTGTTAGATAGTACTAAACTGTTGGCGCTAGGAACACAAGCATTTCGCTACACCCGTAATAACATCTGCAAAATATGTGTATGTGACCAATACAATTTGATTTGAACAGACCTTGAGGTTGTCAGACACGTAGCCATGTTAAAATACTCCAAACCAGAAGGTGTCAGTAGCAGTAGCGTTGCACGGCAATGCATGTTTAGTTCATGGTCTAGATTCCATTGTTCGCTAGCTCCGCTGTTGTTGTTATTTTGTAGAAAGCCGTTGTTGATACTATCCAGATGGCCACAGCTAGATAACTACATAGCAAGATGACGAAGAAGAAATTTAATTCGCTCTCCATAATCCCATACTGCCACTACCAGCCCATCGCTAGCTAGCTAACGTTAGCATATTCGCTAGCTAGCACAACATAGCTAGTTAGCTAAGGACAATGCTCCCGAGTGGCGCAGGCACTGCGTCTCAGTGCTAGAAGCGTCACTACAGACACCCTGGTTCGAATCCAGGCTGTATCACAACCAGCCGTGATTGGGAGTCCCATAAGGGCGGCGCACAATTGGCCCAGCGTCGCCCGGGTTTGGCCGGTGTAGGCCGTCATTGTAAATAAGAATTTGTTCTTAACTGACTTGCCTAGTTAAATAAAGGTACAATTTAAAAAATGCACCAACTCGGCAGCTGTTTCATGGAAAGTAATCCATTGTGATTTAATTATGTCAATACTAGCTACAGTGGGTAGCTTCCTTGGAAGTATTTAGTGTGCATTGCGTCTGTGCACTTAGCTAGTTACTATCTAGCTAGTTAGTTTATTAGCTAGTTACTATTGCATATGAAGTGTGACTGGCTCATGACATTTAACCGTCTATGTATGGATAAAATGTCATATTTTTTCAATTTTGTTGTCACTCCTGTTGGCTTCCCCACATGGGGGTTCATGCTCTCTGGTTGGCTCAAAGTCAAGTCATTGTCCACTGACGAGCATTGAGATTCTGACAAGTAGAAAAGACAGGATCGTCGCTATGGGATACTTATCCCACTGTGATAAGTATCAAGCAGCAGTCTATCGGTAGTGAGATTATCAGTGTGTTTCATGCTGAAATTAAAATGGAATTGTATTCAACATTCGTGAAACACAGTGCACGTGAAGCTAGCTGGAAGGTTTTCAGCAAAGGATTTCTGTGCGCGGATAATGTCCAAGAGGGATAGCATCTGTGCATCGTGACTAGGTGGTATCCCAAATGTTTCACTTTTATACCTTCATGATTTCATACCCGGATATGCGGTATTATCTCGGTATACTTTATACAATGTGAAATCGCCACAGTAAATTCTCAGATCTTCACAATATATTGGGTTTAGGGGTCGATTTGGGGACCAGTGTTTCCGCTGCAGTCATTTAGCCACGGCAAAATTATTGCCGCCACGCCCCAAAAATATGGACCCTGAAAAAATATTTCTGCCGAAGCGCACTTTGAAGATGCTATAACACTTCACATTTACTAATGAATAGAATAATCCGACAACCCCATAGTAGAATAGTTTATCTATTTACCTATTCGGCTTGTGTGTTGTATATGAGAAATATTCCTCTCAAGGCGCATTCATGTTGCAGAAACATCCAAGCAGTCAATGCACAACAATTCTTAATGCAATCTCGAGAAAACAGCAGTTTTAATGGCCTTTGTTAAAAAGAGGGGGATCTACACCATTTTAAATAGTTTTTTTTTAACAGTGTCATGGTTAGGCACATTTACAGCTCTGAAATTCTCAGTGAGTGAATAGGGGAGAGTGGGGCTAAATGTAACACGGTAACTTGGGGTAAAACGCCACCCTACCTACAAAATATTTCTGGGGGACTTAAAAAATGGTGAGACTGATTACATTTTTAGTTGAGCAAGAGTAGTGGCAACCAGGGAAAGTGTTGTGGAAAAGGGTGGTTTCTGTGAGAAGTACAGGCAGGGGACATGTTACCCTGGCTGGCGGCATACTCATTTACATTACATTTAAGTCATTTAGCAGACGCTCTTATCCAGAGCGACTTACAAATTGGGCTGGCGGCATACTCCAAGTTACCCTAACAGGTAGGCCTAAATTATATTCACTGTGTTTATGCAAGTTTTTTGGGACATAAAATATATCAATAGGATGCTAACAAGTTAAAATATCACATTTAGCTAATGATTGGCCCAATAGGGTAAATGCAGATGGGCAACCCCATACTTTAGCCTATTTATTTGTAGCCACTATGCTGCTGCATCATCAGTTGGGCTACCGGTGATAATGCTTCTTGCTAATAGCATACCTGATAATATGGACCATGCATAGGCTATATGCATTGTCCAATATGTTAAAAATATTTATGTTATTGGGCTTATTTTCTTTCATTTTGGGGTAGAATGTCCTTTTTAAAATGTCAGCAGAACTGAGCTTCTCAGTCCTTCTAAATATAAATTCTCACCTTGGACTCCCCTTCACTCGCCCACCCCCACTGTCTGAAATCAATTCTGTTGCCTGTAGGTCAGTCTGTGCTGTCAGAGGCAGGCCAAGATAAATGGGGACAGTGTGACCAAAGCTGCAGATGTCATCAGACACCAAGACACAACTCCACACCAGGGCAATGACACGAGAAACAACATGCTTTCACCTTTTTCAATAAACTTAACTGGACTTTTCACCCTGATCTTTGACATCTTTTTTAAAATAACTGTTGTGCATTTTATGTATTTTTGGGGGGGAATTGCTCAGCCAAGGAATCAGGTGGAGAAATGGGAAATGCAGGCATGAGAAATGAACATTTCTCTTATATTCTCCACATTGTTATTCCTTTGTTAGTTTGAAGTCTGATTTATTTTCTTTTTAAAGTAAAAAATGTCTCTGCTTTTCATGGTCCGTTTTCAATAATGGCTGCTGTGACTACTGCTAGCTAGCATGAGGACGAAAACGGCAGTTTTCTGGGGAAGCTAGTAGGGATGCACTGATATGACATTTTTGGCCGATATCCGATATTTTCCTTTCCAAAAAGAATCTGATACCGAAATGTAACATTTTAGCGGTCTTTTAAGCATTCTAGTACAGTTAAATAGTTAACACACACACATGGACGCAGCATTCTAAGGCACTGCATCTCAGTGCAAGAGGTGTCACTACAGTCCCTGGTTCGAATCCAGGCTGTATCACATCCTGCTGTGATTTGGAGTCCCATAGGGCGTCGTCCGGGTTTGGACAGGGTAGGCCGTCATTGTAAATAAGAATTTGTTCTTAACTGACTTGCCTAGTTAAATAAAGGCCACACACCACACTGACCAAAAAGTTATTTTGTTGGCATTTACGTATGTCCCCATTACCAGTAAAACATAATCAAAACCTATTTCCTTCACTTGCTGTGCTGTTTCATTGTTCATTTGTTCAGTTGTTTCATTCTCAACCAGGATTTCATCATACATGTCAAGCAGTGAAGTTTCAGCTCTGTCTGTGTCCTCTCTTCCTCGGTGCGCACTGTCACTGTTGGGCCGATGCAGGTATTTTTTTTGTAGTTAATATCGTCAGTTTCGATATGCTCACCGGTATATCGTGCATCCCTAGAAACAAGTAATATTTCAATCTTCTTGACGGAGCAGTGTGGATAAGGTACAATTTGGAGGACAGTGGCATATCCCATCCGTGCATTGAGGTATGTTTTCGACCCATGTGTCGCACCGGCTCAACAGTGTCTTATTGTAACCATGATTGCGTTCAGACTTCAGAGTAAACAAGCGCAACGGTAGGGTCAGTATCTTCTGGCAAACCTGACATGATGGATAGTTGTTTTCTGGAAAAAACTTGGTATTAGGTTATTTCATCCAGCTTGGTTGATTTTTATATTTTATTATTGTTTTAATTGTAATGTAAATTGTTCTTCCTGTTGTGAGAAAATGTTTGTACTCAGGTCTCCATTGGGAATGCGATCCTGGTCTCAATTGGGATACCCTGAATAAATGCAAGTTTTAAAGTGTTTAGTGTGAAATCGAAATAATTTTGTACAAACATACAGCTAAACTGATGAGAAAAAGACTAGAAAATGTAGCTAGATTAAACAACATTAAAACACTCAACTGATCCCAACAAAGACAGGACTTCAGTTGGGACTAGTTTGTGGACCAGCGGATGAATTGCTGTCCACTTTATGTAACAGTGGTCTAGCGTTGCGGAGTGATCTTATGAGTGTCTTGACAAGAGAAAGCAGGGAGGACAGCTGACATCGAAAAGGAAAGCAGATCCACAACAAAAAATTATAGCCAAATATTTAAAACCCATGCAGATTCCCGAATCAACAAAAATCGAGCGATCATAACCTGCAAGAAGCATGGAGAGGAAAAGGTGGGGTTGTACGACTTGCTCGAATGAGTTGTAAGGACAAGTAGCTAAGTAAAAAGACGGTAGCTAGCTAATGTTAGCTGGTCTGCAGTAGGGAAGCATGTCTCTAGCTAGCTAACGTTGTTTCTCGATGGAGTAGCCGAGACGTTAGCTAGCCACTAAAGTAAGACATCACCCACTTAGGTAACTACGTACCAAAAATGTAAATGATCAGTGTCTACAGATTGCGTCAAATTTGATGAGTAACCATTAGATAGCGAACGATAAGTCATTGATTGCTAACTTTAGCTTGCTAGCAAACGTCAGCTCCCCGCACATTTGACAACAAATTAGCAAGTAACGTTAGCATCAGTAGCTTTCTGTTACAAGTCTTTGTTTAGATTTGTGTAAATTGATTCCGATTATGTGGACTTTATACTACATTATCGTGGGTGCAGTGCTGCGGGTTACCCACGACAGTAGCTAGCTAACGTTCATTGTTTACTACTATGCAGGGGTGAAAGTAAGTTGGTCAGGTACGGCGTCCCGGCAAAATAAATAGTGGGGGTACGCCGTACCGGTAAAACGTGAGCCTATCACAAATAATACATGCCCAAACAACTATAGTGTATTACACCATTATTTAACAATTCTGCATGTCAGCCCCTTGAAGAATTTGCGAATTGACTGGAAACTGGGTGGTATACTGTCCCCATTGCGTTGTGGTTTGAGGAGAACGCGTACATTCAGTCAAGGCCGTGATGAGTGGCGGAGAGCTCGCGGACAAGGCTGAGATTAGTGACGGAGACCGAAGCGTGCGTGGACAACAGTGAATGCGTCAATTCAGGCTACAAGTGTAAGCCTAATGACAATCGCAGAATGGCATTACAATACACGTAGGTGTTTTGTAACAGATGTCTCTAACGTTGATCAAATTGCTGGTGCACTGTTGGTTTGGATGCTGAAATTATTTTGTGAGCGGACGAATGTGCGCGGGTAGCCTACAGGAGCGCATTTGTTAAGTGATTGTTTGACAATCAGATGAGAACATCTGGCTGGTTGTGTTTATGCCACATTAAAAGGCATAGGTGGCGTGACCATAAGGCTAGGGGAAGCTAAGCTTTCGCTAAAGTGAATTGAATTAAACTGGCAAAATTATATAGCCTAATTAGCTTCTATCTATACCGAAATAAATCAAATCATTCAAAATAGGCTACTACACCAGAAAGCATGATTTGGCCACAGAGGATCATTAGCGTCTTTCTCTCCAGGGATATGGCCGATGTTCTCAGCTGGTGCCAATAAAATAGGCTACTGTTCGCTCAATTCAGTTAAGAATTTTGACAAGTAAAAGACAGATTGGAGTCTTTCATTGGCATCTCTTTACAGCAATAGCCATTTGCTTTCCAAACGGTTTTTCCGCGATTGTGTTTTTTAATATTGCGATATGGCTGGATAGGTCTCCGCTTTTCACTGACAGTAGCAACTCAACAATCATCTATCCCGACTGTAGGCTATGCAATTTAAAACAATCCACTGGGTGAGTGCGTATTCACTGTCTTTGTCATTGGGTTTCTTTTGGATAGTAATTTCCTCCTCCAGGGTAGATGGATGTTGAATTGTATTTCGTAGGCCAATTATATGGATCAGACATCGTTTTTATTGATCTTTTTGGTAGTGTCAGCAGAGTAGGCTACCCTGTAAGGCACTTGGGTGTCCTATACCAGTAAGAAATGAAATCTACTCTCACCCCTGCTACTATGGTTGTTTTGCAGGCTGAGGCTCTTTGATATAACCCACTGCTAACACTTCAATACAAGGCTCTTGCTTGTCATTCTATGCAGCTCATATCATGTTTTGATATGCATAAATCATACATTTTCCGAATGTACACTGCAATCTAGAAAATAATCAAAACAAGAGTTTAGATGGACGTTATGGTTTGTGAATTAGGTCCATTTGTAGTCTTGTCAGTGCAACACCACTGACCTCATCAATAGGTTTGTGCCTCTTGTACCTGCAGGTTTGTGCCTCAATTCATTGCCTATGTTTTTTTTTCTCCCGATGGCCTGTTTTCCTGCCCCTTTAGTGACCCTGGAAAGAGATTCCTCAGCAAGCCCCAGCTAGCTCGTTACCTGGGCAACACCATGGAGGTGCACGCCATTGACCCCCGTGCAGGAAGGATGCTAACGAACAAACTGCACAGGAACAGGCACAAGCATCGCTATGACAACAACAACCATCAGATCAAGGTGAGGGAGTTTGAGTCCAGGATCATGTGTAATCTGTTTGACCATTGAGCTATGATCCCTGACCTGTTTTTCTCTGTGTTGAAGGTCAAGCCAGACCTGAACACGACACTACCAGTCCGACAGACAGCATCCATCTTTAAACAGCCTGTCACCAAGGTGACCAATCACCCTAGCAACAAAGTGAAGACAGACCCCCACAAGGCTGTCGACCAACCAAGACAGGTGAGTCCAACGATGCTCTGCGCTTATTGGTTGTGATGTAATGATACCGTGATGTTATTTATTTAATTGCTGCCAAGTGGTTGGTAGATTAAGTCATCTACTCTGGCCTAGTCTTTGAAAACGTATTATTGCAAATTGGGATGAGTCACTCGATTTATCAAGCTGACTTAAATGTCCAATGCAGCTGTTTTTATCTCAATATCAAATAATTTCTGGGTAACAATTAAGTACCTTACTGTGATTGTTTTCAATTAAAATAGTCAAAAAGAAACTAATAGCTTCTTAGCAAAGAGTAATTTCTCAAGAAAGAATTTTGCTAGGAGTGGTCTGAGTGAGAGGCCTAATTGGATGAGCATAATGGGAGGGCTATGTAACCTGAACTAGCTGTTAGAGGTTTTCCATAAATTATGAAGCACATCATGATGTGATGTGTTTAAAGTCAAATGGCGAGCTGTTTACCCGCTGTTTGTCCTCAGCTGTTTTGGGAGAGGAAGCTGAGTGGTCTGAGTGCATTTGACATTGCAGAGGAGCTGGTCAAGACCATGGACCTTCCCAAGGGCCTACAGGGTAAGTACACACAGCAGAGAGTACTTGAGACTCACATACACATAAAACCAATGTTTTGGGATTTGATGTGTGTGTTTTATATCTGACTCTGTGAATCTCCCCCCAGGTGTTGGGCCTGTGTGTTCAGACAAGACCCTGCTCTCTGCCATTGCCAGCGCCCTGCACACCAGCCCCACACCCGTCACTGGTCAGCTGACCGCAGCCGTGGAGAAGAACCCTGGGGTATGGCTCAACACCACCCAGCCACTCTGCAAGGCCTTCATGGTTACCGATGACGACATCAGGTAAAGTACACACACAACTCAGTGGTCTGGCTCAACAACACCCAGCTACTAGCTACTGTTGGGCCTTGTTGTTAAAGGGATAGTTTACCCAAATTACAAAATGACACATTGGTTTCCTTACCCTGTAAGTAGTCAATGGACAAGGTATAACAGCAATTCATGCTTTGGTTTAGTTTGCTGGCAACGTTTTAGCATTAATGACAAATCCCAGTCATGGGACCGATGTTAGCATTTTTTACGCATCATGTCCAAATCATCCGAAATAATCTAAATTTGATTGTGAAGCAATCACTTATAGATGATTTCCAAATGTGTGAAAAATGTGCCACGTATCATGTTCAAATCAACAATAAGTGACAATGTTGAGCTTCACAATACATTTTAGATTATTTTGGATAATTTGGACATGATGCGTAAAAAATGCTAATATCGGTCCCATGACTGGGATTTGTCACTAATGCTAAAACGTTAGCATGTGGAAACAGTTCCAGGCAAACTAAACCAAAGCATTGGATTGCTGTCATACCTTGTCCATAGACTGCTTACAGGTTAAGGAAACCAATATGCCATTTTGTCATTTGGGTAAGTATCCCTTTAAGCCTGCTCACGAGGACTGTCATCCATCCATTGCTCCCTAACCCCTCTCCTCTCTCTCTGGTGTATGTAGGAAGCAAGAGGACCTGGTCCACAGTGTGAGGAGGAGGCTGGAGGAAGCTCTGATGGCGGACATGTTGGCTCACATAGAGGCCTCCACCAACGAGGCAGAAACAGACGCTCTGAAGGAGGAGCAAGCCGAGCAGGATGACAAGGAGGACGTATAGCAGAGGTACAGCAGAGCAGCAGAACGTAGAAATGAAATGGCTAGTTACTTTGTCTTTAAGAAATGGCCTAGGTTCTGTTGTGTGGGTTTGTTAGTAATACTTTGTAGCGAGATAACCAGGGTAGCTAAAGTCCAGAATTTAAACGTTTACATAATTCTGTGATTGCCGGTAGTAACACGCGACAGACAAAAAAAACGATTGATTTACTTGCGATCATTTTTCTCTCTCCTACAGGGTTGGTGATTGCTACAGAGAGCTGCCTGGAGCACAGTATTCTACCCATACACACACCAATACACATACAGGACATTCACCAGGATCTGACTAGCATCTGTCAACATGAAGGACCCTCTCTTGTCTACGTCTCTCTGAATTGTTGTTGACCGTTTTCAAGACAATCTAAATATATTTTTGACCAATTTAAATGTAATTTTGAATAATTTTTTAAAGCCCTTAGGCGAGGCTTTGACGTTCAGAGTTCAATTCACTCATTTTTACCCTCACTAATTGTATGGAATGTGGAGAAGTATGTATGGTGCTTTAGGCAATATAGTCTTGCCCTCTTGTGAAGACAAGTTTAAGGTTAAAACAGAGTTAATGTGTGTTTGTCTGCGTGTGTGTGTTTGTGTGCGCGAGAGAGGAGAAGAGTGTGTTTTTGGGAGGGGGAGAGAGTATGTGTTTATGGGGCACCACTCGGCCCATTCCAATTTTCCATCTGGTACCACTCAGTATCCTTTGCCCAAGTGGATAATTAGTGGGTGTTTAGAGGGGTGCATATTGGGCAAGGGACCACCTGCTGTAAGATGACAGTTAGAGGCTCAAAACAGACTTTGCAAAAGACTACCTGTTTCAGAAATCAGTCATAGATAAGCATGCATCATATGATCTATTATGGCTCTTGTTATCTCTAACTAATAATTGGATTCTGTGTTCTCCAAACTGTCTTCTGGACGGTCATGAAGAGTGGTGCTCTACACAGAGGTTGAACAGGCTCTCATGTCTCAAACTCTCCCATAAGTTCAAAATGGTGCTAATTTAGTCTGTTCTCATCTTTCTAGATGTATTTGCTTTCATGTTACATTGATGATCTGTCAATAGGTGCGACGGCTGACGTAGACGGCTACTCTGAAATAGTTGCCTATTTGGGATTTTGTATTTTTTGTTGTTGAAATCGTTGCTGTGTGGCAAGTCAAAATTATGCCATAGTTATTTAACATTGGTTGTTTTTAGTAGGTTTTAAATGCTGACATTTTTCCCTAAACTTGTTCTTGATTTGAGTTCTGAATGGGAAGATTGTGGGAAGACTGTTAGAATGATCCCTCCATGAAATGTTATTGTTAAAATTATGCTTTCTAGTTAAAAAACCTTTGTTTCCATAGAGGGATTTGTTAAAATTTTCTCTTGAAATTTGAGGTCAAACATCAAGCAATTAATTCTGGATGATTCTTTTTTTTCATATTACTAAAATAAATGCTAACTCTTTTGTAATTTGTGTGTTTGTGTTCTTTTAGACCAGGGGTATTCAACTCTTACCCTATGAGGTCCAGAGCCTGCTGGATTGCTGTTCTACCTGATTATTAATTGCACCCACCTGATGTCCCAGGTCTAAATCAGTCTGTTATTTGGGGGGGAACAATGAAAAAAGCAGTGGGACTGGCTTTGATGTCCAGAGTTGAGTTTGAAGGTTTTAGACACTTGGTTTGTGAGAGCAGTGGACAACCTGTAGAAGATTCATCACTAGACTTGTCTGGTTTTGTAGGCCACCTAGCCAGTCTTGAAGTCAGGGATGGGCAACAACAAAACAAAATTTATTTTTATTTAGGAACTCTGTAGGGGTCTCAACTTACTGTTGAAAGTTAGAATAGTAGAATACGCCAGGTGAAATTTGGTTGCTCATCAGCAGTTTTTCTCTTCAATTGGTCACTGACAGTCACTCAGATAACATTTTTTAGATTGGTAAATTAGTCTAGCCAGCTATGTAAACTTGCATCAATCATGGTTAGTCACTCATTAAAAACTTCAAACATTTATCTCTGCCCCATGGCAAAATGAGTAGAATTAAATGAAGTTATACTGAACAAAAATATAAACGCAACAATTCTGTAGATTGTACTGAGTTATAGTTCATATAAGGAAATCGGTCAATGGAAATGCATGTATTAGGCCCCTAATCTATGGATTTCACTTGACTGGACAGGGGTGCAGCCTTGGAGGGCATAGGCCCACCCACTTGGCAGCCAGGTCTGCCAACTGGGGAGCCAAGCCCAGCCAATCAGAATGAGTTTTCCCCACAATAGGGCTACTACGCAGCCCCCCCCAGACGATCCCACTGGTGAAGAAGCTGGATGTGGAAGGCTGGTGTGGTCTGCGGTAGTAAGGCTGGTTGGACGTACTGACAAATTCTCTAAAACAACATTGGAGGCAGCTTATGGTGCAGAAATTAACATTGAATTCTCTGGCAACAGCTCTGGTGGACATTCCTGCAGTCAGCATGCCAATTGCACACTCCCTCAAAACATGAGAAAACATCTCTGGCATTGTGTTGTGTGAAAATAAAAGTGGCCTTTTATTGTCCCCAACACATTTTTATTTGATTTTTTCTCTTTAAAAATATATTTCACTGTGACCTGCTGCTGACTGTCAGGCAGTGAAGCAGGCTGTTGCTGAGTGAGTGAGTGGTGGGGAGAGCCAAAGGGGTGTGTATGTTGAGATAGCACAATAGTTATTGGCTGAGTCACTTGATTGAGAGGAGAGAGAGCAGCACGAATGCACTTTGTAGGTAGGCTATTTAGATTGTCATTATGGAGAACTATTTCCAACCCTTTTTCCATAAAACATATTTATACGCTAGAACTGATACACATCATTATAAACTGGGTGGTTTGAGCCCTGAATGCTAATTGGCTGACAGCCGTGCTATATCAGACCGTATACCACGGGTACGACAAAACGTATATTTTAACTGCTCTAATTACGTTGTTAACCAGTTTATAAGGCACCTCGGGGCTTTGTGATATATGGCCAATATACCACGGCTAAGGGCCGTATCCAGGCACTCTGCGTTGCATTGTGCATATATTCTAATTTTGACTGGGTAAAGAAAACGGTATCAAGCGAAGTGCTTTATGCATGCTCGTTATCATTTACACATGTGTCCTCCACTCCAATTTTATACAATTTCCTTTTTGATCCAGTTTTAGATATTACTGTTGTCCATTCAGAACATTCGTCTTCACCAAATTTACTTGACGCGGTGCTCAATTCGAACTCAGCATCCACTTCCGCCATCTTCTCCTAATCCCGCTCTGTTGTTCTCAACCGCTAACAGGTAAAAATAGTGCCAATCAGGGTTGCCAGGTCAAGCAAAATGTATAACCCTATGACCTCTCAAGAGAGGAGTTGCCATATTTATACAATAAACCATTTTTCAATGATGTTATCGAGCCAATTAGGAAGGAATATCTTAGTAACTTGTAATGACGTTGGAAGCTAAATTCGGGTTTCCTCAAAATAATAACAATTGCAAGCTATGACATTAAATAATTAAGGAATATGAATATGTGGCAAGAGAAAAGATCATTCACCCTTCACCCTTATTAAACACGCCAGATCATTTTCCATCAATGGATGTCGATTTAACTCGTTTGACTGCAATAAGGCACAAGGGGTATGACATAGGGCCAATATACCACAGCTAAGGGCTGTTCTTATGCGCAACGCAGAGTGCCTGGTTACAGCCGTGGTATATTGGCCATATTCCACGAACCCCCCGGGGTGCCTTATTGCTGGTTACTGGTTACCAACGTAATTAGAACAGTAAAAAGTTATGTTTTGTCATACCCGTGGTATATTATCTGATATACCATGGCTTTCAGCCAATCAGCATTCAGGGCTCGAACCAGGTTTATAATTGTAAATAAATTACATTTGCGCATGTACATAACTATAGATAAATCCGACAGGAGAGTTTGATAGGATCTCGAAATCTCTGAGCAAGAAACACTTAGATGAAAATAAAAAACTAATGTTAGGCTATTTTCTAGCAATTGTGCTGTTATTATGTGCCAGATGTTAAGACTACAAACCGTTATGAATGGCCCATTTGTGTGATTGACTTTCCATTTCAATAAGCATAGGCTACAGACTAAAATCTGGGTTTATGATTGTAATTACATTTTGCCATAGTTTGCTTAGCTAAAGGCAGGAGCCTATAGCCCCTGATAGGCCTACATCTAATTTCAGTGTACAGTAGCCTAGACAAGATGTAGGCAAGATGTAAACTGAACGATTTGGCATCTTGCTTAGTTCAAATTAACAGACTAATTTATTCAACATGAATAACGAGGCGATTTTGCAATAAGAAGTGCTTGTGTTTCTCAATAGCCTGCTGGAATAGGCTACTGAGGATGGGGTTATAATTTCAATCACTGAATTAAATATATATAATATGTCTATGAACTGAATATGCTTGTCAACCACAGCCAGTGAAGCTGGTTGAGAGAATGCACTAATCCATCACATTTTCTCACAGTAAAGTGTAACCTGTGTGTTTGCTTGTTTACGTCTGTCTTCTACCCTGTTCCCTTTAACTCTGCTCCTGTTCTCCAGGACCTAGGGGTTCTGCCCAACACCCAGACGTGGATCCACCTGATGTCCTCCATTACCAACCATCCTCCAACTTTTCATTACATCATCTACAGCTACTGTTATTGTCATGTTGTCATTATCTGTTAAAAAAGTGTTCTTGCTCTATTATACTGGGCACTTAATATGTGATATACACAGATTAACTAAAAACTCTAGCAGTGCAAACACTCAGAAGAAAGAGGGCAGCAGTGCCTGGATTTTGCAGTCTCCCTCTACAAGTCCTCCTTCTGAGATTGGCTGCCTGTTGAGAACAAGTGACAGGCAGGACCTCCCACCCACACAGCAACCACCTCTATATTACACACCATCATTCAGTATTTTAGTCTATGATTGCCATGTGAGTGTACAAAAAATCTGTGAAAAAAAATATTAAAGTTTATATATTAAAATCTTAAATATTGCCAGGTTGGTTTTCACAGCTGTTTCACAAGGTGTTAATTGTTCTTAAGTTATATTATTATTAAGTTGTAAGGTATCCTTTGATGGTATATATTAGTTCCACATTATTCGTTGTTGTATCCTAGGACCTACAATAGATAATTATATATATTCAACCACAAGGGTGTACTAATGAGCTATGTGAGATAGAAAAAAGTGAATCATAATAGAGGATTACTGAAATGATATTATTTCAGTGTAGATAAGGGAAGGGCAGATTAAAATAAAAACATGACAGCCAGACAAGCCACTGTATGAATCAAACGGACTTGCATATGAATGGAGTGGAAATTAGTTGACTTTGATCTGTAAGGTAAGTAACATTAATGTGTCATGCAGATTACAGGGTTTCTTTGCTATTTCTGAAACATAGCAACGTTTAAGACATGGATTTCATGTTTTAATGTTAACAAGGTACCCAAAAATGGGTTTGAAGTAAGGTTTTCATTTTATTAGCTAAACAAAACTTGTTTAAACAGCGAAATTGTAGCGGAAATCAGCCTTGTTTGAATAGCAGGGATGAAAAGAACGTCATTTTGGTTGTAATGATCTCCAAAATTCGAATCATTAGGTCATCACGCCGTTGATATAACAACGGACGCTAATAGTATATTGAATCCCATTGAGACGAAGGGGGGGACCCTTTTTGGCTGGGGGACATTATTTGGCACGACAGGCCCCCAAACAGCTAGGGCCGGCTCTGACTGCATGTGTGGGCATGGAAGTGGGTAGGCTGTGGCCCCTCATGATGAGCTAAGATTTTTCGTGGCCCCACCCCTATCAAAGTTGCCCATCCCTGCTCTAGGTCAATGTGAGAATCAGAAATGGATAGCAATCAATAATGGATAATAATTTCTTATTTCAGATTACATGTCTGGCATCTATTATTCAGTTATTGTCCCATTTGGTCAATGCCAAGAGGATGACAGGCACCCACACAATAAGTAACAGGGACATTGTTCCGTTCTAGACCTTTAAGCATAGTTGGTGATATTGAACTGTTTGCTACCCGTGAATAATTTTTTTGAGTTCTAGGTTTTGATAGATCCCAATAATCCAACCAACCTTGTGATACCACACCACCATAGCATCCAAAACTGCCAATTCCCCACCACTTTTCAAAAGATCTGACATGGAACCATCAAATTACTAATTTGCTTTATCAATTTCCGATTATAAAAATGTACCACCATAACAATAATATCGATCGTGATTGTGAGGCTAGCACGCTTGCGGTGAAGCGCTTCTGTGTTGCGTGGCCTTTGAACCCATTGTTGTGTCGCGACTGACGTCAGTTCTGTGTGCGAGACAGGCAGAGCGGCGTGCGCCTGGCGAGACAAAGGCGGCGGACCAGGGAACAGCCGGGATAAATATCCAGATACAATTGTCGGGAGTATTCTGCATGGGAATATAATGATAGACTACGAATCGATGCAAAGATTGACGGGCCGCTAAATGACCTCGACAGTCGTCTGGAATAGAATTGTATCAACAGCCTGTCCCTTCTCTTTCGTTTTTAAACATTTTCTCCAACGCCCCCAATTTAGCGAGCTAGCTACTAGCTAGCATTAGAGCATTGGTAGCCACTCATCATTCCCTCAAGAATCAAAAGAGAGGAACTCCATACAATTGGGAGGTAGCCAAAAGGTAAAGTAACTGTGATATTTTATTCAAATATAAAATACACGTATTTGGCTTAGACGTATTATTTGAACTTAAGTATTTTTGCTCGGCTATCCAACTAGCCAGCTAGCTGTGGTACTCCCAAACAAAGGGGACGACAACGTGACAGACTCAACTGTGTGGAGCTAGTTTGCTAGCAGATTACCGGTTTTCCAAATGTGATGCTCCCTTTTCGGGATGAGACGGTCTGAATAGACAAAAGAAAATGCTCTAGTGTTGGTCAGTGTTAGTGAATATTGTATGATGCATATTTCAACAAGAACCAAGCTTTATTTTCGCCACACAGTGAGACAGAATGCAACAACACACAGACAAAGCAGGATAGGAGAAGGGTTGAAGGAGACGTCGCCCAAGTGGAGCAACACACTAACCTATTTATGAAACTAGCGAACTATGACATCGGATATGTTTTATAACTTTTAGTGTATTTAATTTGTGTGTTTTCTAAAACGTATCTTGGCCCGACACGTTTTGTGCTGAAACTCCCTTTGTTGTGTCAATTTCCTAGAAAAGAGCGCTTTGCACACAGACGCCCCAAGATCTGATGCTCATCCTCGTGGACTATGCCTAGCCCCTTATTCCACCCCGAGATTATGGACCACGACATGGTAGTGAGCAGCCAGCACAACGGGGTCAGCCTGCCGCGAGAGACTGACCAGGAGTCCCGGGACGAGGACCATCAGGATGCGCTCCGCTTCGCCCTGGACCAGCTGTCATTTATGGCCCTGGAGAAGGTGGACTGTGGTGGTGGGGGGCTCGTTGACACGCTCGACGGTAACCAGGGACCGTGCTCCGGGAATTCCAACGGCGGTTATGTCGACCTGCAGATGCTGGAGCACCAAGGAGGCTCCCGGGACTCCCCGACATCCTGCTCCCCGTCTCCAGAGTACTATGGATCGGGCGGGTACCACATGACTGGCCCGCACTCTCACCCCATGCTCGGTGAACAAAGCTCTGTTCTCTGCAATCGCAAGAGGAGTGTCAACATGACCGAATGCGTACCTGTGCCCAGCTCAGAACACGTTGCTGAAATAGTGGGAAGACAGGGTAAGAATTCTATATGTTTTCCACTTTTGTTTATCAATGTGGTTTGGCCGTAGCTAGCTAATTCATAAGGTATTATAGTTATAGATGTTCAGAGTCTAGCCATTACCAACTACCTCGCTCATAACCACATGAATGCATAGGACTGCCTTCCTTTGTTTGGATGGTGAGATATCTCATACGTTTATCAGCGCCGGCTGGTGTTATTGAGAGTTGGCCTTGATGTGTACAGTGGATGTTGTTTATGCGCTTCATAATACATGTAGATCAAGAATGATTTACTAGCCTAATCTGCATGTCCTGACAAGTGTTGAGACAACTCAAGATGTGTGTAGGGGGAGGGGTGGGACAGGGTCAGACAAAGCAGCAGATTGTCGGGAGTCCGGACATGTCTAGCAGCCGGCACCAAACAAAAGAAACCTGTCGAATAATTTTGATTTAGATATATGTAGGCCTCAAGTCACAAATGTAAACAATAGGCCTGGCGTTTACATTGAGGTCAACGTTAAAGTAGATTTTTAGTAATTTGTATATAGTTTTGCTCAACCCCAATGCGAGGCTTTTGGGAGGTCCGATGCACAGAACACGGGATTGGGCGGTGTTTTCGCCCCGCATCCAGCGCGGTCGACCGCTCTCAACTGGTTTCAAAATCCACCCATATTTTATCTCCGCACACTTAGCTCAATATTCACTACTAGTTTGCATACACACAGTGTCTATGCTTGGCGCAGTTGTGGCAACGTTATTGCATTGTTCTCTTTGTTTGAAAATGCCATGCTTTCTGCCTCCCAGAATGACATCACACACTCACCACCCCATTGGTGGGTGAGAGTAAACCGTCCATATTTAAAGGAACAGTGCAGCGGTTCTTGAGTTAGCATCATTAATACTACTGGGCTAACAAGCTATAGGCTTTATATTCTGGAAATATATTTTAATCTGTTTGTCAACCAGTGAATGCAGTGTGGCCAGAATTTTTTGCCAGTTTTGTAAATTGTTTTGTATCCCCAACAAATTCCTTGTCTTTCAATAAATTAAAGCAGCAAGCAGGGGTTGTAACAATAACAAAGCTGTTCCTGTCCCTGTTTTGGTAAAAACCTCAGGAGAGGTTGGAGAAATGTAACCACTCTCAAATTCATAGACAGGGCTATAGATGCAAGGACAGGCCATCCATGATATAAACATTTTACTTTTAACGATGTTTGTTTTCATGTAATTTGTTTAAACATTGGAGTAAAATACGCGTATATTTTGGGTTCTCCTTGAGTGTGACAGTTGGAACTAAGCTCACGAGGCATTTATAAGTTCTATTCATCAGGATTCAATGGGTATATACATAAATTCAAATATGGAAGTTGCATGCCCCTTAAAGTTAGTCACTGTATATATTATTTAAATTATATAATTCATTTTCACATAGTTTATGCACAACCAATACTTTCCACTTAAATTCCCATTATGAGAATAATGAATACCTTAGAGGCTGCTGCCCTATATACTGTACATAGACTTGAAATCACTGGCCACTTTAATAATTGGAACACTAGTCACTTTAATAATGTTGACATTTTTCATCACTCATCTCGTGTATATACTGTATTCTATTCTACTGTATTTTAGTCTATGTCGCTCCGACATTGCTCGTCCAAATATTTATATATTCTTAATTCCATTCCTTTAGTTTAAATTTTGTCTGTATTGTTAGATATTACTGTTGGAGCTAGAAACACACGTATTAACATCTGTTAAATGCGTATGTGACCAATAAAATAGTATTTTATTTGAATGATTCATTCTCAACTCCCCCAAACAAAACGGGCAACAAAGAAATGTATATATGCAATCTTTCTCACCCTTCCACCCCTCTGTCCCAGGCTGTAAGATCAAGGCACTGCGTGCGAAGACCAACACCTACATAAAGACCCCAGTGAGAGGCGAGGAGCCCGTGTTCATAGTTACAGGGCGCAGGGAGGACGTGGAGATGGCCAAGCGGGAGATCGTCTCTGCGGCCGAGCACTTCTCCATGATCCGGGCATCCCGCTGCAAGGCTGGGGCCACGGGCACAGGAGCACACGGGACAGGGGGAGCGCTCCCTGGACCCCCCCACCTGCCTGGACAGACCACTATACAGGTATGACAATCACAGTAGGAGATACAGCAGCTTAAAATGTTTTATTATTTATTCAACCAGTTCTGTTGAGATGGCCATCTTTATTTTACGACAAGGGAGCCGTGGCCAGTAGTCAGCATCACAAGCACCTGTGGAGATATACAAATATCTGTTGGCTAAAATGTCCCTTCTTTGAATAGATAAAATAGAGGTCATGATAACGTCTAACGTCTACTTTCATACACTTACTGCATGACCATTCAATTCCATTTAAATGCCAGTTATTGCCAATTGCTTTATTGCTCTGCCAGTAAATGGCATGGTTCATCACCAGTTTTTATAGTTATGTAATTCCTCCTTGACAGTTTTTCCTGGCCAGGTCAGGTGGTCTGAAACTCTCACTGTTAAGTATTTCCTTCCCTGGTGCAGGTGCGGGTACCGTATCGTGTGGTGGGGTTAGTGGTGGGGCCCAAGGGGGCGACCATCAAGCGCATCCAGCAGCAGACGCACACCTACATCGTGACGCCCAGCAGGGAGAAGGACCCCGTGTTTGAGGTGACAGGCATGCCTGAGAATGTGGACCGAGCCCGGGAGGAGATTGAGACGCACATCACCCTGCGGACCGGGGCCTTTGTGGACCTCCAGGGAGACAACGACTTCCACACTAACGGGACTGACGTCAGCCTAGAGGGCCTGGGCTCGCTGGCTGGGGGGCTGGGCGCTGCTCTCTGGGCTCGGGCCAACAACCCCCACCCTGCCCCTCCACCCCCGCCGCCGCCTCCACCACCCCCGCTCCCCATGGCCATGCACCAATCTTCTGGGAGGAAGCTGTCCTCCTCGGCCTCCTACCACCAACACAACGGAGGGATGGGCTCTGAGTGCTACAGCGCCCCCAGGAGGGCCACCGAGGGAGGTAGCCCCACCAGCCCATTCAGCACTAGCTCCAGCAATGCTGGCGGAGGAGGGGGGTTCACCTTCGGGGGTGACTCCACCCCAGGCCTCCCCTCTGAGGAGCTGGGCTTTGAGTTCAGCGCCTCCAACATCTGGGCCCCTTTCGTCAACGGAGGAGGAGGGAAGATCCCAGGCACCTCTCAGAAGCAGCCTCTCCGCAGAAACAGCAGCGGCCTGAGCGGCGGTGCCGTCACCCCCCGGCTGTCCCCCACCCTGCCCCCCGACGCAGTGGTGGGACCCCTGGATCATCAACTGGCCCGTCGGGCCCAGAGTGACCCACTCAGCACCCTCTCCTGGCTGCAGTCGGGCGGTGCCGGTGCAGGGTCCTTCTCTGGAGCGTCTAGCTCCAGCTCCGGAGGGTCATCCACCGGTTACTCCTCCTGCTCAGCTTCCTCCCTGCCCGGAGGCTCTCCCACCGATTCAGAGGGCGGGGGTAGCTGCGTTGGCCTGGGCTCTGGCATGCTGGGCCGGCTGAAGGCCGCGGCTGGTGCTGGAGGTCTGGTTGGCATGGGGCCAGGGGGCGTGAGCAGGGACTGCTTTGTGTGCTTTGAGAGCGAGGTGACAGCGGCTCTGGTGCCATGCGGACACAATCTGTTCTGCATGGACTGCGCCGGACAGATCTGCCAGTCCGCTGAGCCTGAGTGCCCTGTCTGCCATACCACTGCCACACAGTGCATCCGTATCTTCTCCTAATAGCCCCCCTCCCTCACCCACCCGAAGACGAGGGATGGTATGGGGACTGAGGAGGGGGCGAGAGGGGTAGGGGTGTCATCTTAAAAAAACTGTACTTTACGGTCTTACTATCCGAGAGAACTGCAGTGGACCATCAACTGTGGCGGGACGGACGGACACCAACGACCTTCTCTGCACATATGATGGACCACAATGATTACAATATTAGAAATATGACACTATACGGATGTTGATTTAATGATAACTATGACAATAATAATAATGAAAATATTTCCAGACTGACTGATTTTGATTTGGTTCTGCGGACTGCAGAAACAGTATGGTGGGATCAAGAGGTTTCATGGTGGACTTGTGTGGAAGGAAACCAGTGTCTTATCTTCTGGCTTTCGTTCTGACCTGGGCCAGCCTTCAGGCCTGAACTAGCTCTGAACTAGGTTGCCAGGCTGTTTGAATAGTTTCATTCTCTCGCTTTTTTTCCTTCTTCAGATATCTCTGCCTGCTTCTCTCACAAGCCTTTTCCTTTGACACTTTTGTACTTAATAGCAGATATTTTTCGACGGAGCTGCCTAGGCCTGCACTTTTCTACTCAGTTTCCTTTTCGATGTTCTTTGACAGGATGCAAAACGCAGTTTTTTGGTCTTCTGAGTTCGCTCCTGTTCTTTCTTTTCAGCTCTCTCTCGCCATCTGTCCTCTCTCTGATTCAGAGGGGTTGGGTTAAATGCGGAAGACACATTTCGGTACAACTGACTAGGTCTCTCTTGCTAGCTAGTATAGTGACATAAAGGAAATGCTTTGGTATGAGCCTGGAACTGACTTTAAAACAGGCACAGAGACACCTATCAGACAAAAACAAGCCAGAAGGCCCTACTAGATCTTATGAAGACTGAAACACGTAAGGTATTTATACTGTTCAAAAACCGATATCCAATGTTGTGGTTTTAATGACTAGTATAGGAATAATACAATGGTAATAAGTTATTTAAGGAATATCAGAACTAATGCCAGAGGTCAGTTACTCAGTACCCCTTGGTCCTTCTTTCTCTCAACCGCTCTCTCCCTCTCCACCCAATCTCCTTCAATAGATCCAGTTTAGTTTTTGGCCCCATTCTTCCACTCTCTCTCTTCCCCCTGTGGAGCTCAGTGTAGACACCGAGCCATCCATAGCCCAGTCCACTCAGATCCTCTGTTACAGTTTGCTTTGGAGAGCTAATGTATTTTTTTTAATGGGTCTTTGGCTTTTGACTGTAAAGTATGTTGCCCCTGACTCCCTACTCTCTGAACTGCATTGACGTCGAGTAGGATAAGATGGGTCTTGATGTCACACACACACAGGAATGTCTCGTCCAATAGGGGTCTTGGTTAAGGGGAGGTGGCCCACCCCCAGTATTGGGGGCATTCGAATGAGCTGTCTCTGTGCCCTGAGCGACACATTGTAATGTTATTAGACCCCCCCTCCCCCCTCGGGTTCCTCGATTTGAGTGATTTTTGGTCTTCCGCTCCCCCAGCAAAGCTCTTTATCTCCTAGTCCAACCTGGATCACCCCTCCCAAGTGACATTGTCACCCTGGGAGATCTATTTTGTGTTTGTATTTTCACATCAACTGCCTGTCTGACTGTGTTTTTAAGTATGACATGGTTGGTTTTGGTGTGACGGTACATGGTTGTTATATGCAGCCCTCTGAACGTACATGCGGATCTACTCCTAGAGCCAGACAAGCCATGACAAACAGAATCAAAACAATGAATGGGAGAGGAAAAAGGGCTTCCTTGCACACACACACACACACTACATTTTCAGATGTTAACCTTCTCATCAGTGACAACAGCGAGAATAATCAACTTATCCAATATGGCAGCTAGTAGCTAGTTCATCCAGGGCTTCCAGACACTCTGTGTTCAAACCCCAACAGCTGCAGAATGTGTTGCTTGTTCTTTTCTCTCTGGTCTACATCTATAGAACACTGGTCAACCCTGTCAGCACCAGTCCTTCTCAGTCATGTCCATCGCCTGTGAACAGAAGGCTCTGTTCCAATACTTTTCAAATGCAGCATCCCTTTCTACCCTCACACCTTCAGGTACTATCCACTGATCTACCATGTGTGGACAGGTGAAAGCAGGTTCTCTACTGGATTTTTCTCAATAATGTCACTTCAGATCAGTGACTACCTTCAGGGAGGGAGAAGGAAAGGATGCAGGAGATAGCCTAGCAGTGAGAGCGTTGGGCCAGTAACTGTAAGGTTGCTGGTTCGAATACCCGAGCCAACAAGGTGGAAAAAAATCTCTGTGCAAGGCACTTAACCCTCATGTGCTCCATGGACAACATACTACTATGGCTGACCCTGTAAAACAACACATTTCATTGCACCTATCTGGTGTGTGACAATTAAACAGAGAATTATTATTATTATTTTTTTAAGAGAATGAACAGGCAATTCACAGAGCTCAAGTATAGTCTCTGCTTGAGGGTCAAGCCGGGCTACTTTTTAACAAACAACTTCTGTGTCTGAGATGCCTGACTAAATGAGCTTGAGCTTGTCAAGTGAAGGGGACAGCGGCTTGACGTCTTAGTCTGTAATCTAGTAATCGACCCTCCACATTTAACTACACCGCAATGCTCACTACTTGAATGGCCCTTTCATGTCCACAGATGTGGAGCTAGTAGCTGGCTGACTGATGAGTCATATTTCACTGAAGACTATAATGGTGCTTTGGTGCAACTCACTACTGACATAGATACTGTTTTCTACGGCAGCACCTCTCTCCCCCTCTTCTTTTAGGAGTCAACTGTATAACTGGCAACCCTGACCCCGCTCTCTCTCCCCTCAACGTGGGAGGGATCTGTGTAAACTGGCAACCCGTCCCTGCTGGGTCTGACTTTAAATGTTTTTAGTATAGTTTTTCTTTGCTCCTGCAGACTCAAGTTGGGTGCAGGGAAGGATGTGACCATGTCTTTTAAAGGAACAGATAAACTATGACTGTTGTGTCAATCTTAAAGGCCCTTTTCCAGAACTGCCCATGACTTCTCAGTCACTAAAATGTCCAGAGTTGGATTTGCCAGGTGGTTCTGGTCTGGTTGTTTCACCAGGTCATGTACAGTAGCATGAACAGTTAAAGGGTACAGAATATTCTCATATTGACTGCCGATTATTTTAGCTGAATTTAACCCCTGACCCCCACCCCATTAAGGTTTGAAAACAGGGTTTATAGAGGCTCCTTAAGGAGTGACGTCTGACCTTTTTGTGACACAGGGGGAGCCACGCCCATCCGGGAACTTCGCCTTCCTATTTTGCTTTAATCCTTTAACACAGAACCAAAATGTTATGTTAGCAAACAAGGTTTCAGGCCTGACTTGTGTATATACCCTGAGTACAATCAATGGGATCTCATTTTCAAAAAGTTACCAGACTTAAGTAAGGAAGTTGTAGTTTTTAAAAACATGTAACATTATTTGTAGGTTAACCATGTGCATGTCTTCAAGCCATCAGGCATTAGCAAATAATTTTTCAGAGGAAAATAAAAACTTTTTACACTTTATTTTTACAATTTATTTGCTTACCTAAATATCCCAGACAATAATGTGACCCTTTTTATTACTTCAAAATATTTTATTTTCAATATTTTTTTATTTTATTTCCTGTGTACAACATGTAGGCAATTTATAACAAAATTAGAAAAAAATTATTGAAGAAATTTTAAAATTGAAATATATTTTATTTGAAAGTTTATGGACCTTTTAACCGTGAGCCGGAACAATATATGCATATAATTTGAGCTGTCTTGACGGTTGAGAAATGTATCAAGAGTTTTATTTTTTATGCTTCTTTAATAAAATCTTGTTTTTGGTTTCATTTTTTTACTGTAAAACAATAACCCTATTGTGATTTTGTTTTTTCTCTTCACTTTTTATGGTAGGAATACTGCATGGCTGTGTGCTTACCTTGCATTCCAAACTTCCAACCAAATCAGTGAGCTACTAGTCTCATGGACAGGCTATGTAAACATATCTGAACAAATTACGCAAGGTTTTTGTTCTGGGTTAACTGAGATTAGTGAGCGACACCACTCCTTTGAGACTGGATAGGAATGCTAATTTGTTGAGGTTCGAAAATGCTACATTTATCGGTTGACTGGCTTGGTTAACAAAACCGAAGCATGGATGTCCATAGACTGCTTTCAGGGCAAAGTAACTTTTTAAAATATGTGTGAACTATCCCTTACAGTAGGTGCCTTATTGTTCTCATTCCACCACATGGTGGCAGTAGATACTCATTGGCTAGATGCTATGAACGATGGGTGTGCATACAGCGGCCTAACAAAGCTCTCCCATTCAGAGGGGAGGCATTGCAGTTCAGTTGGCAGCTTGTAGATAGGTTTAGGATGGACAGTGTCTTTTTACATGTGGTCATTGAGTATAACAGAATAAAGAATAGGCAGTTTGTGACAAATGCCTTTTTAATAGGAAGCAGTTCACAACCAAGCTGCATTCCAACCCACCTTAATCCTTGACAAAGAACAATCAATCATAATGATAAACAAATTAGAAACATCCTCAAAAAATAATTCTCATGCGAATTCTGTGTATAGGCTACATTCATATTGGTTAAATATTTTGTCTTCATAAGCCTTTTGAAAAATGTTCACAATTCATTATCATGAATTAGTTATTCAGATAATAAAAACAAGATTCCCATAACTGGTAACATCAAAGAGGTGTGTGCTGGCATGATGAAGTTAATTCTCCTTTCATGCACTGGTGTTTTGTTTTTATTCACGGGGGTCGGCATCGCTTGGTCTCCATGGAGATGTGTTGGCATGCATGCGTGTTCATCTCACATGTGCCCTTTTGTGCTTGAGCATACGTCAGTGTGTGTATATATGTGTGTAGTAGAAGACAATAGGTTATTGTAGTTAAAGTAATACATTCTCACTATCAGTGGCACACTCGGCTCTCATGATCCTGTGATGTGAAATGACGTTCAGAAGCCTTGCATTTGGTTAAACAGGTCCAATGCAAAAGATGAAAACAGAACATTAATGCATTAGCTCTCCCTCCACAGTGCAACATAACACAGGCCATGTTGCTCTCTAGCAGTGGAAATAGTAGCAGAAGCTCTAGAGTTGATTTTAAACTCATTTACAATAAGCAGAAACATCACAATATAAGCGCTTTGTGCTAACACCCATCATTTTGCATTGTAAATGTAGAACTGTTCAAAAACGGACAGACAGGTGTGTGTAACATGGGGTGTTTTCTGTATAGTAAGATCAGCTGTGACATGCTAAGTGATTGATTGATATATATAGAGGGGTTGTGTTGATTATTACCCCTGTCGTATTATTAAACTACTACATTGTCATCTACAATGGCTTGGGGGTTGACACTTCTCCTAGCCAACATTGGTCTTTGAAAAACATTAATTGGTCCGTTTGAGTTGGCCCATTCACCGCAATCCCCGCAAAGTCATCCAGTGGAAAAGTCTGACCAGGAGCTGACTGAACAGCAGATAGGTCTTAATGTAAGCCGGACTGCTCTCCCGCTCCAATGTCCAGTATTCCTAAAGTATTCCCAGTCTTACAAGAAACACACACTTCCTATGAGGAGGGGATTGAGATGAGTCCATTACAACAGGGAATTCCCCATTCAGTTATCCAATGAAAAGTTGGGATTTGGCATCCCGCTCCTTGAATCTGGGTATTGCAGTTGGAACTCCTGGGCGTGCCACAGGTTTCCAGTGATTATGTTGGGGTTATATTGCTTGCAACCACATTACAGTTTTCTCAATTGCTAAAACACTAAAACCCATTGGCTGAACAAAGTTCTCAGTTGCCTGGACTCATTTAGCTAATTATGCAGTCTGTTGTCAATAACTTAAACCATTTCACATGGTAAAACACAATTTGCAGATCTCACTTAGACTTTTCAGCAAAACCCTAAACACATTCTCATTCTCAAAACACATTCTGCACTCTAATGCACATGTCATCCATACTGGTAAACACAAGTGGCAACAATCAAATACAAATAGAGAACACATGTCATTGATTGAACACAACCACTTAAAATTGATTTAACCTGTTTCAAATGATGCGACACAACCAATATAAGCCAGTTCAGAGAGCAAACAGGTTGTTGAAGGTGGGAAGGAGAAAGTCTGAGAATGGATAGAAGAAACAATGTGAGAGGACGAGGACGAGTGCGTATGCGAGGTGGGCGACGAGGAGGAGGGCAAGAAAGAGGAAGACAGAGTGGAAATATCTGATGAAATTCGAGCAACAGTTATCGACCATGTTCTTGTCCATGGACTGACAATGAGGGAAGTAGGACTTAGAGTGCAACCCAATTTGAGCCGATTTTCTGTGTCCACCCTAGTAAGGACATTCAGAGAAGAGAACAGGTACAGTATACTACTGTATTTATTGTAATTGCAAATTTACTGTACTACACTATATGCAGCTGTTTCAATAGACATTTGTAAAGTTAATCACTGTATGTATTGTACTGCATGAATATGTTTTGTAACTGCACAACTACTTTTTGTAGAATTGCAAGGCTGCCACATGCAGGTGGAAGGACAGCTATATTCACTCGGGAGCAAGAGGCCGTTATAGTTGGCATGGTCCTTCAAGATAATGCAATACGACTCAGAGAAATCCAGGAACGAGTGATACAAGACAACATACATTCCAGGGAATTGACAGTGTGAGCATTTCCACAATTGACCGTGTCCTCCATCGTAACAGGATGAAACAAGTATACAGAGTACCTTTTGAGCGCAACTCACCAAGGGTGAAAGAACTGCGAGCTCAGTATGTGCAAGTAAGTGTACATTCAGAAACATTTACTGTAATCCAGATTGTCTACAGTACTAACACATACTATGTGAAAGACATTACTCTTCAGTACATACAATGTATGTGAATCAGAAGCCTAATTGTACTCTACAGTATAGCACTGTCTCTGTACGACTTACAAAATCCTACATACAGTATATTGTATTTCTACACAGACAATATTTGACTTGGAATCCTTGGACAGACCCCATGAGTTCATCTTTGTCAATGAAGCAGGAGATAAGATATATTTTATTTGAGCAGCAGGTTCAAGAGCAGCAGGGTCAAGAGCTAAATGAGAATCCCATTCCCACCTATGTGATTGTCCCACACTATGTCAGTTTCCTCCGAGCTGCTCATGTAAGGGAATGGTTTAACATCAATGGGCAGTTTATGAACTTGTACCTCCCTCCATACTCGCCTTTCCTGAATCCGATTGAGGAGTTTTTCTCCTCTTGGAGATGGAAAGTGTATGATAGACAACCCTACACCAGAGTAAATCTGCTGCAAGCCATGGATTTAGCCTGTGGTGATATACAGTGGGGCAAAAAAGTATTTAGTCAGCCACCAATTGTGCAAGTTCTCCCACTTAAAAAGATGAGAGGCCTGTAATTTTCATCATAGGTACACTTCAACTATGACAGACAAAATGAGGGGGGAAAAATCCAGAAAATCACATTGTAGGATTTTTAATGAATTTATTTGCAAATTATGGTGGAAAATAAGTATTTGGTCACCTACAAACAAGCAAGATTTCTGGCTCTCACAGACCTGTAACTTCTTCTTTAAGAGGCTCCTCTGTCCTCCACTCGTTACCTGTATTAATGGCACCTGTTTGAACTTGTTATCAGTATAAAAGACACCTGTCCACAACCTCAAACAGTCACACTCCAAACTCCACTATGGCCAAGACCAAAGAGCTGTCAAAGGACACCAGAAACAAAATTGTAGACCTGCGCCAGGCTGGAAAGACTGAATCTGCAATAGGTAAGCAGCTTGGTTTGAAGAAATCAACTGTGGGAGCAATTATTAGGAAATGGAAGACATACAAGACCACTGATAATCTCCCTCGATCTGGGGCTCCACGCAAGATCTCACCCCGTGGGGTCAAAATGATCACAAGAACGGTGAGCAAAAATCCCAGAACCACACGGGGGGACCTAGTGAATGACCTGCAGAGAGCTGGGACCAAAGTAACAAAGCCTACCATCAGTAACACACTACGCCGCCAGAGACTCAAATCCTGCAGTGCCAGACATGTCCCCCTGCTTAAGCCAGTACATGTCCAGGCCCGTCTGAAGTTTGCTAGAGAGCATTTGGATGATCCAGAAGAAGATTGGGAGAATGTCATATGGTCAGATGAAACCAAAATATAACTTTTTGGTAAAAACTCAACTCGTCGTGTTTGGAGGACAAAGAATGCTGAGTTGCATCCAAAGAACACCATACCTACTGTGAAGCATGGGGGTGGAAACATCATGCTTTGGGGCTGTTTTTCTGCAAAGGGACCAGGACGACTGATCCGTGTAAAGGAAAGAATGAATGGGGCCATGTATCGTGAGATTTTGAGTGAAAACCTCCTTCCATCAGCAAGGGCATTGAAGATGAAACGTGGCTGGGTCTTTCAGCATGACAATGATCCCAAACACACCGCCCGGGCAACGAAGGAGTGAATTCGTAAGAAGCATTTCAAGGTCCTGGAGTGGCCTAGCCAGTCTCCAGATCTCAACCCCATAGAAAATCTTTGGAGGGAGTTGAAAGTCCGTCTTGCCCAGCAACAGCCCCAAAACATCACTGCTCTAGAGGAGATCTGCATGGAGGAATGGGCCAAAATACCAGCAACAGTGTGTGAAAACCTTGTGAAGACTTACAGAAAACGTTTGACCTCTGTCATTGCCAACAAAGGGTATATAACAAAGTATTGAGATAAACTTTTGTTATTGACCAAATACTTATTTTCCACCATAATTTGCAAATAAATTCATTAAAAATCCTACAATGTGATTTTCTGGATTTTTTTTTTCTCATTTTGTCTGTCATAGTTGAAGTGTACTACCTATGATGTAAATTACAGGCCTCTCTCATCTTTGTAAGTGGGAGAACTTGCACAATTGGTGGCTGACTAAATACTTTTTTGCCCCACTGTAGGTGAGGAATCATGTCAGGGCTGGATACGGCACACAAGAGGCTTCTTCCCCCGTTGCCTCAGGAGGGACAATATTGCTTGTGATGTCGACGAAGTGCTCTGGCCTGACCCAGCCCAAAGACAAGAAGAAGCACATTGATCACATGTTTACTCCTTTGATTTTTGTCCCTTTTAGTATTGTATACTGTAGTACAGTGCATTGTAGGCTGTATACTGTACAATGGACAAATTGTATGGCCCTGAACATTGTGCTTTCCATTTATTAACAGTACTGACTGCTCAATAGATTTTGACTGGTTGCAGGTTCATATCAACAAAGAACAAGAATTACAGTATCACAGAGACAAAGGACAAGTTTGTGAGATGCAGGGTACAGTACTGTAAAAATAGGGGTACAAGGAGGTGGAAGAACAAAAAACCAAAGCAGAGTAGTAATTTCTGATCAATTTTGAGCTACTATGATAGAATATGTTTTCGTTCATCAAAAGACAATGATGGAAAAATATGAATATTTTTTTAGATTAAAAATGTACTTCTCCCTGAGAATTGTATGTTTTGAACAATGTGTTTTCCATTTTTCGGGGTATTGTTTACTGACTGCTTGAGAGTGTATATCATCTTGATCACTTTGTTTATGATTTGAGAGCAGTGTTTGATTTTGAACACAGGTAAAACTGTTTTGAGGCGAATGTTTAATTTTGCGAGAGGAGTCAGAGGTTATGTAAATAGTGCTTGAAGATGAGGTTTTGTTTAATGTTTTCAGGAAATGGTTTCAGAAATTGTGTTTTAGCAATTGAGAAAAACTGTAAACAGATGAACTCTTAGCCCAGAAGTCAGGTAGGACAGAAAACACGCAGACAGACGCACAAACACACTCCAAAATGCACTGAAAACTTTTGACAGAAAAATGCAGGGACAAATTGACCAAAACGACAACTACTGTAGATATTGTCTTAAAATACAGAATCAGATTATCATGAAGGCAGTCAGAGAGACCATGCAGTTGCTCTGCAGTTTCCTGTATGGTATATAGTGGCCTATGGGTTGGTAATTGTATGGCCCATAGCATAGAAAACATATTTCTAACATTTTCACAAATGCAGACGTATGGACTGACTAGGCAGTGTCTTTTTCTGTGTCTGATGGTCATGTAGCCCTTTGCAGTATTTGTGCACTTTCAGGGGAACATAGAAGAGGGTTTGTTTGTGAGAAGTTGACGCAACCATCTTGGCTATTATTACTCCTTTATAGTGTTGTGAAACGAGCGCCATTGCTCGAGTAGGTGAGTATGTAAAAAGAGCAGACCATCTACAAAACGTGCAATTTCAAATAAAAAACAGAAATACCTTATTTACATAAGTATTCAGACCTTTTGCTATGAGACTTGAAATTCAGCTCAGGTGCATCCTGTTTCCATTGATCATCCTTTAGATGTTTCTACAACTTGATTGGAGTCCACCTATGGTCAATTAAATTGACTGGACATGATTTGGAAAGGCACACACCTGTCTATATACGGTCCCACAGTTGACAGCTCCAGATTTCCTCTGTGGAGATGGGAGAACCTTCCAGGAGGACAACCATATCTGCAGCACTCCACCAATCAGGCCTTTATGGCAGAGTGGACAGACGGAAGCCACTCCTCAGTAAACGGTACATGACAAGGTACGTGAACAAGATTCTCTGGTCTGATGAAACCAAGATTGAACTCTTTGGCCTGAATGCCAAGCGTCACGTCTAGAGGAAACCTGGCACCATCCCTACGGTGAAGCATGGTGGTAGCAGCATCATGCTGTGGGGATGTTTTTCAGCGGTAGGGACTGGGAAACGTGTCAGGATCGAGGCAAAGATGAGCGGAGCAAAGTACAGAGAGATCCTTGATGAAAACCTGCTCCAGAGCGCTCAGGACCTCAGACTAGGTCAAAGGTTCACCTTCCAACAGGACAATGACCCTATGGTCAAAACACAAGACATTCATGAAGAGGGCACGACAAAGCCCATTCCTCCTCAGGAGACTGAAAAGATTTGGCATGAGTCCTCAGATCCTCAAACAGTTCCAGTTCCACAGCTAAACCATCGAGAGCGTCCTGACTGGTTGCATCACTGCCTGGTATGGCAACTGCTCAGTCTCTGACTGCAAGGCACTATAGAGATTAGTGCGTACGGCCCAGTACATCACTGTGACCAAGCTTCCTGCCATCCAGGACCTCTATACCAGGCGGTGTCAGAGGAAGGCCCTAAAAATTGTCAAAGACCAACCACCCTAGTCATAGACTGTTCTCTCTGCTACCGCATGTCAAGTGGTACCGGAGCGCCAAGTCTAGGTCCAAAAGGCTTCTTAAAGCTTCTACCCCCAAGCCATAAGACTCCTGAACAACTAATCAAATGGCTACCCAGACTATTTGCATTGTCCCTCCCCCCCTCTTTTAGGCGGCTGCTACTCTCTGTTTATTATCTATGCATAGTCACTTTTACTCTACATGTACATATTACCTTGACTAACCTGTGCCCCAGCACATTGACTCTATACCAGTACCCCCTGTATATAGCCTCTCTGCTGTATTTTACTGCTGCTCTTTAATTATTTTGTTATTTTAATTTTATACTTATCTATTTTTACTCATCACGTATTTTTCTTAAAACTGCATTGTTGGTTAAGGGCTTGTAAGTAAGCATTTTACTGTAAGGTCTACACCTGTTGTATTCGGTGCATGTGACAAATCAGATTTGATTTGAAAGCACACAGCCAAGACAACGCAGGAGTGGCTTCGGGACAAGTTTCTGAATGTCCTCGAGTGGCCCAGCCAGAGCCCGGACTTGAACCCGATCGAACATCTCTGGAGAGACCTGAAAATAGCTGTGCAGCAACGCTCCCCATCCAACCTGACAGAGCTCGAGAGGATTTGAAGAGAAGAATGGGAGAAACTCCCCAAATACAGGTGTGCCAAGCTTGTAGCGTCATACGCAAGGAGACTCAGTGCTATAATCGCTGCCAAAGGTGCTTCAACAAAAGTACTGAGTAAAGGGTCTGAATACTTACTTAAATGTGATATTTTTTATAAATTAGAAAAAAAGTAGTTTTTTTCTTTTTTTTGCATTGTCATTATGGGGTATTGTGTGTGTGGATTGATGAGTAAAAAAAACATTTAATACATTTTAGAACAAGGCTGTAACGTAACAAAAGGTGGAAAAAGTCAAGGGTTTTGAATACTTTCCGAAGGCGCTGTAAGATCAGAGTTAAATTTCCCCCTCCCTAACAGGCAAAATGAGGACAAGGGGATTGTAAGCCGATCCTAGATCTGTGCCTGATGGCATCTTCTACCCAGAACACGTCACACAGCAGGAAGACAGCACAACAGTAAAAAAACAGAGAGAGAACAGACTTATATTGACAGACAGACATACAGAAACAGACAGAGGAGTAAGAGTTGGGGTTAGGGCTGCTCTCCTGAACATGCAGAGAGGTCAAAGTGCAAAGTCATCCATAACTCCTCAGGTGATATTTTTTTCACTCTCTCATATTTCTGCATTAAATGTATAGAAAAATTTGATGTAATATGCAAGAGTGAAAGAGAGCAGCAGAAATTGATAGATAGGTGTCCAAAATCTATCTATGGCTGAAGGAACCATTGGCCAGTGTTTGTACACGTGCTAATCATTGTGATCGAGATTATTAGTCTGTTTATGACCATGTTTTGTATAACATATGCATATGTTGTGTGGGTTCACGCATGTGTTTTCCTGTATTGTTTGTGTGTATGTACAGTGCACGTTTGTGTACGGTGTATGAATCCATGTGTACCCCTGTGTGTGTCTGCAGCAGTATCTCTAGACCTGTTCTCTCTCAGCTCCCCTGTCCCTCTTCGGCAGAGCGCTGGTCTGACTTCAGCTTGACGAACTCTTTGGCCACCTCATCGTTGTTGCGTTGGGATAGGATCCTCAGTACTGTCAGGCCCGTCTCGTCCATGTGGACCCTCTTCCCCAGGGGGAGCCAGCACGTCACGCTGCCCCTAGAGGCCATGTCCTTCAACTGCATCAGGGCCATGCCCACCGTACGGTCCTCCCTGGCGAAGCAGTAGTCCTTCACACACAGCTGCAGCTCATAGCCCTCAGGACCCAACTCACTGCCCAGGGAACTGGAGAGGAGACGGAGAAGAGGTGGGTTGGATAGTGCACACATATTGACATGCAAGCACACACACCCTAACCAGAAATAGGCCTGATATACTCACTACTGAAAGGTCTCGTTAAACTTGGGCGACCAGCTGTTGTTCTTGGACTTGGTGGCGTGCTTCCTCTTCTTGTCACTGAGGTGGGGACCGATGATGTAGACCTCCACGAAGGGACGGAAGATCCCCTGGGTCTGCCACTTAATGTCATTGGCAGCCACCACTGGGAGAGAGAAAGGGTTGTGTGTTTTTGCAGTGCATTTCAGAGAAGCTCAAGTCTAGTGCAATTATGTATGTAAAGCCTATCATTACCCCTACCTTATGCCCTCCCTTTCCCCATAACCCCCTCCATCTCCTTCCCCCTCACCCCCTCCCTCCATCTCTCACCTCTCACAGTGATCTTGTGTTCTCCAGTGTTGGGGTGGGTGAAGATCTCCACATGCATGACCACCTCTCCGATTGGCTCCTCCACTCCCGACCCTACCAGAGGTCAAGTGTTAACCGTGACATAAGACACAGCGTTGAGATCACTTCTGTTGACCAGAACACTCTGTGACCCCCGAAGTGTTGCAGTTGGTAGCAAGCAAGTTTAATGCACAATAAAGCAAAGGCAGGCTGATAAATCTGTCTCCACAATGCATGCTGTGTCGGTGTGTGTGTGTGTGTGTGTGTGTGTCTGGCTATGTCTAGACGTTGGGATCATTCCACCACTGGAATCCTCTCCTCCATTATCCATTCCCTGATTAAAACCTTTCATCCAAGTTTTATCGTCATGTGCACAAGTATGTGTCTGTGTGGCCTACAAGGGCTGGACAGATATCGGTTTAATCCGGTTAGTGTAAGGGTGCAGCAGTGCTTGGGCTGGCTGGCCCATAGCTACAGTAGGTTCAGAGCCAGGGTTAAAGCCTGCAGCTGGTTAGCACCAGACTGTAATTCTCCTGAAACACGCTGTTTACATTGAATGAGTATGGAGAGGGGGAGGGTCGAGGGGTGAGGCACTGGCAAAGGCACTTACCCTTCTCTGGAAATGTGTCTTCATTGAGGGTATACCTGACCCCCTTCCCTCCATGGACTAGCAGGGAGAGAGAAAAACGTTCAGCAGGATATCCCAGCTCACATGTATCGTTGTACCAAATCTCACGACCAGAGTTACCATTCACAGAGGCAGGCAGAGAGAGAGAGAAGTGAAGAGCCGGAGAGAGCCAGCCATCCAGACAGACAGAGAGAGTGTCGTACCCTGAGCGTTTTGGGAGAGGACAAACTTCCTGATGAGCTTGTCAGTGTGTTGTGTGTAGAGGGACAGGGCGTAGTGCAGAGACTTCAGGTCAGGACTCTTCTCCAGGAACGTCTTCTTCAGGCCCACCCCGCCCGCATGGAAGTATTGCTGCAGGGGGAGAGGCCAACAGGCATTGTTATTTATCCATAGAGACATAACATATTATACATTATGTAGGTTCATAGATGCTTATAACAAGTTATGAAGCTTTATACCTGGATGCTTTAAGTAAAGTGCATTTTATTTCAATGTACTACATAGTACTTAACACATACTACACATGTTATCCATCCTACAAAGTGTACATAATGTATACTGTACCTTAATAGTGTCCAATGCGAGCTCTATGACGGCACACTGTTTAGGAGTGAGAGCCTTGGCCTCCTCTCGCACCATGTGCTCCTGCGGGGCAGGGAAACAGAGACCGAGTTAGATAATGCGACAATGTAGTTAATACGACGCGCTACATGACAGGACTGCATTGTGTCTGAAATGTGCTGTAGAAAGGAAGTCATCCTAACGTGGCATCATTACCTTGAGCTTGGAGAGCTGGCCCAACTCCTTAGCTGCGTTCAGGATCAACTGAGTGCCCTGTGGAGGGGAGAGAGAAAGAGAGGTTGAGAGAGAGAGAGAGAGAGAGAGAGAAAAAGAAAAGAAAGAATGCGGTTGAGAGAGAGAGAGAAGAGTGTGATGACAGAAGAGGGAGTAGGATGTCGAGGGGAGAGTTTATACGTCGCTAAACGTAACATGTCACAATAAAGACAAAATCGGGGGGAAAAGGCATGTGCAGGAGAGATTTCAAATCCAGTACCGGGTTGTGCGGAAACCCCCAATCCATTCCACGCACAGGCAACACTTTAGCGGGAAGGACAAAAGATAAGACAGGAGGTAAGGGAGGAGAGTAAGGAGAAGAGTAAGGAGGGGTACGGCGCTGTATTGCAGTGGCACCGGGTCAGGTAACCCATCTGTCAGTCGTGCACCATGCGCCAATCTAAAATACAGGGGACGATCCTGACACTATTCAACTCACTCAAATCCACCCCTCGCCCCTACCTACTAGTCAATCGTGTAGATCTGGTGGGAGTGGACAGGTGCAAGCCTTATGGCCTTACTGCTTACACCAACCACATTTTTCTAGAGTTATACAAGTGGTGGGTAGGGTCTTGGGCTCAATCTGAGAAGGAGAGGTGGGTACATAGAGTAGCATGGGGGACAAGAAGAGTGATGCTGTGCTGTCGCAGGTAGCAGAGGAGCCTGTGTGTCCGGGCTGACACAGCAGACAGGGCGAAACACACACACACTACTTACTATCGCCTAAGGAGGAGAGAAAGAGAGGGTGGGGCGATGGCGAGAGAGAGGGGGGTCAATCTGAAGGCCCTTCTCAACCGATCAACAACCAGCAGGGAGTGGAAGTAACCATTCAATCGTCTACCTCTCATTCTAGCCAATGGGTATGTTCGCAACCTCGTATTCTAACCAGAACCTTAGATTTATGAACGAACGGTAGATTCAGTATTATACCAGAGAGAACGTACTGAAGAGTTCTGTGCAGGTTTGTAGACGTAGGAAAAAGTGTGTGTTACACTCACTGACTGGTCTGTGAATGGTGGGAGCACAATGCTTTTCTCCATAGTGTTGATAACCAGTTTCCACAGTTCCTTCAGCACTCTCTTCAGTACGGTCTTCTCGCAGATCTTAGCAAACAGCGACAGGCTAGGGAGGAGAGAATACACACATTTTAACACACAGAACAGAGAGTGTGTGAGTGTGAGTGTGAGTGTGTGTGTGTATCTGTGAGTGCATCTCTGGCCCTTTGTCTCACTTGGTGTCGAGGAAGTCCATGATGGGCTGCAGGACGTTGTCTGCGTCCCCGGCCACGCTGTTGTTGTCAGTAACAGTCTGTCCCTTCACCTGGCCCAGGATGTCGCCCATCTGCTTCACGTTCTCCTCAATATGGGGCTGGAAACTACACACCGACACAGCCATAAAAACCCACAACTCAGGGTCAAATTCATTACGCACCAAGGCGGAAGAAAACAGATTGAAAGAGGGAGTTCTGTTACATGTCCTAATGAATACTACCCTGGAAGCACCAATGCTTCAACTAAACAACTCCACACACACACACACACCTGACGGCAAATATCCTACTAAGGTCGTCCATGACGTTGTTGAGCTTTAATTGCAGGTCCTTCAGGAAGTCACTGGCCCCCACGTTAAGCTGGGGGCAGGAAGTAAGTGTCCTTAATACATGTATTTACATAGCAGGAAGTAAGTGCCCTTAATAATACATGTTTTTACATAGAAAATGACACTGTGGGCACAGCGCAATCATTACATTGTAGGTACACATTTTTACAATGATGTTGAGGTTGACAAACTCACATTTTTGCCTCCCATGGCCTCAAACATCTTCTCCAGCTGCACTCTCAGCTGCTGGATGTTATTGATGATGATACAAGGCTGAGGGGAAAGGAAGACACATAATTAGAGATCATCCCTTGCAACTTTGCAGAAGCTGTATGTCGCTGATACAAGCAGGCAGATAGATACAGCTTCTCTTTATCTTGATGATATGAGAGAGAGAGAGAGAGAGAGACAAAACTGTATCTTGCTGATCCAAGCAGAGGCAGAGCAGACAGACAGAGGCTCTAGGCTCAGTGTTGACTATAGATGAATCAGTCCACTGGGAGACTTGGTTTTCTGGGAGCCAGTCCAGCTTCTCCCTCTAAACCACAATCAGTTCTCATTCACTTACAGTACACATGCACGTGACGTTTCCCTAACCTACCACTTTCTCTTTCTCCTTGTTCCCGCACTGTTTGGGGAACTCTTTGGAAATGATCTCAGCATAGGACAGCAGGACATTGCCGATGGTCTGACAGAGAGAGGGAGAGACAGAAAGAAAGAAAGAGAGAGAGAGGGGGGGGTAGAGAGAGGGGTAGAGATAATGAGCATCTTCTGTATCGTTTAACCATGTTAGTGTTCAATCACAGCAGACCTCCACATTATATCATATTCATAAAGGCTTTTTGCAGTTACACATCATAGACCAACACAGTCTGAAATGTCAGCCATATTGGTAAGGTCAACAGGGAGAGTGGTACCTTGGCGAATCTCTTCATGTAGCTGCCTACGATCTGGGGGTCGGGACACTCTAGCTTGCGTATGATCTCAAAGCTCTGGTTGAGCTGGGAGAACACGTCCACCACCGAGCATGAGAACAGAGCATGCTCAGACGTTACCTGGAACTGTAGGGGGGGAGAAGAGGGGAGAGACCAGCGAAGGGGATGAGGAGTGTGGGGGATGAGAGGGAGAGAGGTGCCATGGCAGAGAAGAGAGGAACGGGGTAGAGGGAGATGGGAGAATGGACGAGAGGGGGGATTATATCAAGCACTTTGATATCTAACAAAAGTCACAAGTAATAGTGATCTGTAGTCTGTAGCGATCAAGACTGGGATCCCCACACTTCATAGAACAGGAGAGGGATGCCCCCTTTTTCGAGGCCATACATTTCATGTTATAAGCTAAAGATAGATGGCAAGGGCTGTTGAATTCTCTATGAATGAACAGTACGTGGCTGGTTCCTCTCTCCACACGAATGGTGTGGTGATTAGGGATATGATGGGGAGCAGAGCCCTCATTAACACCTCCTGTCATTAGCGGGGCATTGAGCGGTGTCGTGAAGGGGAGGGTGGCGGTGGGACTGGATTCCCGCTGACACAGGAAACAAGAAGATGCTGTGGGCGACAAACATTGGACCCCAAGGACCACAGGCGAATGAGGGGAGGGAACCTGCTCATCTGCGTCGACCAGTTCCTCGAGGGCTGCAGTGTGTGTTAGGTCTCATGTCTGTGTGTTATTGGCCATATATTCATTGTGCGGAGCCTCTAACCTGTCTCTTCCTCTCTCCCGGACCACTAGGTGCTGAGTAAAGGGAAGTACAGATGGGAGTGTGGTGGGAAGGACAGGGGAGTCATTTCTCTGTTGGGTGTTTACAGCATTCACAGTGAAATCACAGAGTAGACCTACATCAGTAGGATCTTTAGTACCTTGGACTTTATTTGAATCAATCCATCACTGTTCATTTGTAAAGGTACTTACGTTGAAGAGTTTTAAATCATTTCAATGAATCTCAAATGAGTAATAAACCTACAGTATCGATGATCGAGAAATGACTACGCAGTTACAATGACGATGTATGGTCGGGGCAAATAACAAAAAAAGGTAAATAGAAGCCTGTAATACAAAACATAGCCAATTTATTTTTGATATCTCAAGAGAGGAAACGGATGTGAATTTACCCCGTCCTTTGTGTCCCTCACTAGGGCACCGTGCAGGAAGTCTCTGGACACTTCCTCGTTCTCGTCCAACCACTGGATGACAAATGGCTCAAACCACCTATGAGATGGCAGAGAAAGGGTCCACAAAATCATCTCATTATGTGATAACAAGCACCCAAAATATATATTTTTATGGATTTTCCGTAAAAAAAGGAGCTGAATTAGATGAGATAAAGGACACTCACGCTGGATACTCAGGTACACGTTTCTGGAAGGTGGGCAGCTCTTTACAGTATTCGTTGTAGAGCCACTTAACCTTGAAGTGCAGGTTCATGTAATCAGCACTCTTACACAGCCGGTTCTTCTCATGCTCTGGGAAGCAGAGACAGGTTGGTAGCATTAGTTTAGGGACTTATTGATTGATACAACACACATATGAACACTCGCAAACACACACATACCCTCCATGGCATATCTCATGTCTTGAGCAAACATGTTCCACATGACCTCAGCACTGATGATGCCCACGTTCAGTTCCTGAGGAAACCTACAGGGGGCAGAAGAACAGTGTTCAGAGAGGGGGAGAGGGAGGGAGAGAGAGAGAGAGGAGAGAGAGACACACTCACTGGTTGAGACAGGGTGTGTAGGAGTTCTTGTCCTCTTCTATGATGGAGACGATGAGGGTGATGAGTTTGGACCAGAAATCCAAGTTCTTGATGCTGGGACCCTGCTCTTCTGGAACGTCAGCCTTAGCCTGGCGAGAGAGAGGGTCAGACACACACACAGAGATATGCATGCATACACATCACACAAACACCCAACCACACTCACAGGGTCTGTCTGGTACTCTCTGCCATAGAGTTCGTGGCAGTTGTTGAAGATGTATTCGTAGGTGGAGTTGAGACAGGCTTTGACACAGTCCTTCACCACCTGACTGGCCCTGGGGGGGCTCTGCAGCTCCTGGACCTGATCACACAGGAAGTTCAAAGGTCAGTTAGCTTAGCATTAGCATGCAGTGCATTTGGAAAGTATTCAGACCCCTTGACTTTTTCCACATTTTGTTACATTACAGCCTTATTCTAAAATTGATGAAATAGTTTTCCCCCTCAATCTACACACAATACCCCATAATGACAAAGCAAAAACAGGTATTTAGAAAAGTTGGCAAATTTGAAATATCACTTTTACACAAGTATTCAGACCCTTTACTCAGTACTTTGTTGAAGCACCCTTTGCAGCAATTACAGCCTCTAGTCTTCTTGGGTATGACACGACAAGCTTGGCACACCTGTATTTGGAGCTTCTCCCATTCTTCTCTGCAGATCCTCAAGCTCTGTCAGGTTGGATGGAGAGCATTGCTGCACAGCTATTTTCAGTTATCTCCAGACGTTAGATCGGGTTCAAGTCCGGGCTCTGGCTGAGCCACTCAAGGACATTCAGAGACTTGTCCCGAAGCCACTCCTGCATTGTCTTGGCTGTGTGCTTAGAGTCGTTGTCCTGTTGGAAGGTGAACCGTCGCTCAAGTCTGAGGTCCTGAGCACTCTGGATCAGGTTATCATCAAGGATCTCTCTGTACTTTGCTCCGTTCATCTTTCCCTCGATCCTGTCTAGTCTCCCAGTCCCTGCCACAGAAAAACATCCCCACAGCATGATACTACCACCATAATGCATCACCGTAGGGATGGTATTGGCCAGGTAATGCTTTCCTCCAAACGTGACACTTGGCATTCTGGCCAAAGAGTTCAAACTTTGTTTGGTCAGACCAGAGAATAGTGTTTCTCATGTTCTAAAAGAGTCTTTTATGTGCCTTTTGGCAAACTCCAAGCGGGCTGTCATGTGCCTTTTACTGAGGAGTGGCTTCCATCTGGCCACTCTACCATAAAGGCCTGATTGGTAGAGTGCTGCAGTGATGGTTGTCCTTCTGGAAGGTTCTTCCATCTCCACAGAGGAACTCTAGAGCTCTGTCAGAGTCACCATCGGGTTCTTGGTCACCTCCCTGACCAAGGACCTTCTACCCCGATTGCTCAGTTTGGCTGGGAGGCCAGCTCTAGGAAGAGTCTTGGTGGTTCCAAACTTCTTCCATTTAAGAATGATGGAGGCCACTGTGTTCTTGGGGACATTCGATGCTGCAGACATTTTTTGGTTCCCTTCCCCAGATCAGTTCCTCGACAAAATCCTCTCTCGGCTCTACGGACAATTCCTTCGACCTCATGGCTTGGTTTTTCCTCTGACATGCACTGTCAACTATGGGACCTTATATAGATAGGTGTGTGCCTTTCCAAATCATGTCCAATCAACTGAATTTACCACAGGTGGACTGCAATCAAGTTGTAGAAACAGCTCAAGGATGATCAATGGAAACAGGATGCACCTGAGCTCGATTTCGAGTCTCATAGCAAAGGGTCTGAATACCTCTGTAAATAAGGCATTTGTTTTTTTATACATTTGCAACATTTTCTAAAAACCTATTTTCGCTTTGTCATTATGGGGTATTGTGTAGATTTGAGGAAAACATTTTATTTAATACATTTTAGACGAAGGCTATAATGCTACAAATGCACTGTATATGGCTCATACACCTTAACTGGTGCTAAATGTTGCCTAACCCTCAAGAGCTAGCCTGATCAAACCATCCTGACCGCTGTGCTCTGGTTTTGTTTTACTGAATCCGTGTAGTGAAACAGAATGTAAGCTCGGGAGACCAGGGTGGTCTTCAGTGCCTACTCAAGAGCTAGCTTAGCAAGTAAGTCTATTTATGAATCCACATAATATATTGCTTCTTTCCTGGAATAAAATGTTAGCTGGTACAGGCCGGCTCTAGGACTTGAGGAAACAGATACGAAGAAGAAGAAGATGAATAGAGTTTTGTTCACCTTCATTCTGAAGAAGGTGATGCTGGTCAGTAGGTCTACAGTGGACTTGAGGTCCTGCAGCCTCTCAGGGCTACTAGCCGGGAAGTTATTCTACAAACACAAACACACTGATATATACTTGAAAACAGTGTAGAAACACAAACACTGTTACGAACAGTGATGTGTTCTTGAAAAACAGGATCAGATATCACAAGACTGGTAGAATAAACATGGCTAGTTGAAGGCCTATCTAACTTAGAATGTAATGTTTATTTTGCTAGAATAGACTACTATAAAATTATACTATCTCCTCCATCATGCCCTTCAACTTCTGGTCGAATAAAAGTAAAATATAAATATAATAATGTCAACTGCAAGAAAAGTATATCTAATGGCCTGTATACAGTGTCTTACAGATGGAACTGGAAGAATAAATCCAATTACACAAAACACAAAATATTCACAAAGAAAAACAACTAAAATAGAAAATGCCTATAATGGAATAGAGGACTAATCTAAAACAGTGACTTTCATACATAACACAATATAAACCAGTGTTTGTGTACAACACTTTTAAAAGTCTCTCAAAACACTGAACACACAATAGAAAACAGTGAAAGAAAAAAAGTTGACATTACCCTGTACATGGAAAGGTCAATCCTCAGGGAGTTGTGGAGTTGGTCTAGAAGTTTCACAAACCTGTCCTTCTACCCACACAGGACAAGATAAAACAGGATAAAAAATTGTAACATCATCTCAGCTGACAGTATATATATATATATACGTGTATATTTTGCTTATGTCAACCCAGGACAGGATCTAGCTTAGTTTGGTGTATCTGATTGGGCAGTTGGGGATGTAGGTTGGGCCACTGTTTGAAAATGGGGGTTGGAGGCTGTATTAGGGCAGAGGGCCCTCAGGACAGTGTTCCGGTTTTGAAACAACTTTCCTTTCTACTTTACCTGCACAGTTCAACATGTCATCTCTATCATATCCTTTAATCTCGAAGAAGACATTTCCATTCACAATTAATCAACACAGTTAATACGATTTTAAATGAAATAGCTTTTAATAAAATGTCAACCTAAAACAATAATGGTTGGTTTCCGGGACAGATTAAGTGTAGTCCTGGACTAAAGAGAATCTCCATTGAAATAGCTTTTAGATCCAAGACTAGGCTTAATCTATGTCTGGGAAACCACCCCTAAAAGTATACACTAATGAACTCACTCCAAAGTTGGATGCGGCGAAGCGGTCTGATGCTGAGACATTATTGGTGGACTGGGTGGTGTGAGCATAGTACGCATTGATGTTGGCCAGAAGGGTACTCATCACCGCGGGTACACCAGGGCACATGTACTTAGACGACAGGCATGCAAAATGGCTGTGGACACACACAATTTCATAATTATATTCATATTAACTGGGATTTTTAGGTATGAAACATGTTGTCGTTTGTCTGTCCAGTGTAGGTTGTAGCCCACAGTAGTCTCAAGTGTGTTGTATTCTGTATTGTTACATGTTATCACAGTCAAAAACAGAACGTCTGGGTTGACACACTGGTAGATGGTACATAATACTTGTTCTCTTAATGTAAGGTTAAAACCAGAGACATATATTTATTTAAGGGATAACCAACAAGGCGTTGTATGGAAAAATACTTTGCTAGAAATGTGTTCATTTGCAGGTAGAAATGTGTTCAGCATCCACCGAAGTAGCTCAGGAAATAATGCACGCTCTAGAATGCCCTTCAAACCAATCAGAAAAGGAGTATTCAACAGTAGTAGTTGTGGAATTGTTAGGTTATTTTACTCGTTGGTTATTACTGCACTGTCGGAACTAGAAGCACAAGCATTTCGCTACACTCGCATTAACATCTGCTAACCATGTGTATGTGACCAATACAATTAGATTTTAGCTCGATTTTCATAATAGCAAACTAGGATTGATGGGTTGGTTAGCTAAACTAGCAAGTCTGTTTGGTTACCAAAGCAACTACAGTAGCTATCTAGTAAACTTGCTAGATACTTCAGTGGATGTTGAATACATTTCTAGCGGCAAATGTGTTAAATTATAGCAATGGTCTGAAAGGGATAATCAACTCGGGGCTCTATGCGTTCTCTGGAAAATAATGCAAAGCCGTAGAGTGTCAGTTCCACTTTTATACAACTGGTTACCAACATATTCAAATAATAATTTACATATTTTCAATAAAAACGTTATTTTTATTAATTTATTCATACTATTTCATCCTTCCACAAGATATAGTCCTGACACAAATCTAGGGTTGCTACCCAAGCCGGCTGGTCATTTGTTCTATCGGTTTGGTTGCCAGAGACGCGACCCAGTCGTTCAGCCTTTTTGTTCTGTATCTATGGACGCGACCCAGTCGTTCGTTCTAAATGTTCCATTGCAATACTGGCTGGCAGCGTTCTTATCCCTTGCTCGCTAGTTAGCCAACTACGACTAACTTACAGTCACGTCAAACAGTGCAGCCAGAATAACAACAAAGTAGCTGCAGTTGCATTTGTTTAAACTGTTTTCTAGTGACATTTATTTGGATACATCCATAGCTAATGCTGCACGATTTCACCTGGTGTAGAAAATGTACTCTCTCATTAGGACACTGTTGTTCAGAAGAGCTAGCCAACAACACAGCTAACACAATCACTTCCAACTGAAGCTGGAAAGACTGCAAACTAGCTGCACTTCATTTTGCTTGACCTTTTTTCAATTGACATTTCTTTCTATATGTCAATACAAATGATGCCAGGTGATTCATGATTTTGACTGGCTGAGAAACACTGCCTGCCTGCCTGTCTGTCTGGACACTGGCTGGAATGCGGTTTTAACCAATCAGCATTCAGGGTTAGAACCACCCATTGTATAAATGTATTTATGTATAGCAATGTCTCTGGTTGAAACCAACTTCCAAACTCTCCGTATGTGTTCTGTATGGTGATGGTACTGACGTCATAGCCTGGTAGATGGACTCCACTCCGTAACGCATGGCAAACTCATCCACGATCTCCTGAGGAGTCTCCTCGAAGTACACCTTCCACGCGTCGTCTCCTTTGGCATCAGGTATCTTCACCACACCACTGTTCTGCTCCTCGGTAGTGTACTGGAACAGGTGCTTCACACACAGCCGGGAAAAACTGTTAGTGGTGTGTGTGTGTGTGTGTGTGAGGGGGTGGGGTTAGAGCGAGAGTGTGTGTGTGTGTGTGTGTGGTAGGTAAGGTAAGGTAGGTCTTACTTCGTGTAGACAGGTGTACTGGACATGGTAGGGAGCCACAGTCTCCTCTCCTTTGATCTCTACACTGATGTGCATCCGGATGGCTCCAGACACAGCCGACTTGTCTGTTCTCTTGTCTGCCAGAGGACACCAACACACTCACGTCAAGACATTCTATTGGGTTGACTTCTAATGCCCTCTTCTCTTCTGATCATTCTTTCCTTCTTCGTCTGTCCATTTCCTTCATCTCTCTCTCTCCTCTCCCACCCCTCTCTTTCCCCAAAACTCCCTCTCTATCACTCACCCAGGTTGTACCATACGTCCATCTCGCCGCTGAGTGTGCGGACCTCGATGATGGTCTGACCCAGGAAGTCATCGGACTCCCGTTTGAACTTCTGCTTCACCCTGGACTTGATGTCATCGTCTTCATCCCACACGCGTACCTTGATCCGGTCCGACGAGTTGTGGCATTCGCTACGAGATGACGAAATGATGTCAGACTTAACCACACATAGCCACACAGACCGACAGACACACACTCGCTGTACTCACAAGTGGAAGTTCTCATCCCAGACAGGGTTGAGGTTACCATAGATGGTCTTGGTCCTCTTCTTGGTCTTGCCCACCTGAACTGTGACGTAGGGATCACTGGAGCCGGTCTTGTCCTTGGCCTGAAGGCCCTGTGCACACTGCACTGAGAGACAGACACAGGTCACACCATTAGACTCTGGGCATACACCACGCAGAGTGTAGTAGCTAAATGGTTGTTTCAGTCTCCTTACTTAAATACACACCAAAAACACTTTGGATAAGAGCATATGCTAAAGAAAGTACTCAAAAGCAAACATGTAAAATATAATTTATTCTCTGTTTGGCAAAGGCAAGTCTACTGATGCACTGTTCCTACTGCCAGTCAGTAACCAACACCCCCTCATATTATACATTTAATCCCAACACCTACCAAATCTAATCTCAATCTCAATCTCAGTCCTTGTTTTACCAGTCATGCTGATCATGGCCGACCACTTGGACGTCCCATCGAGCACGCTCTGTTTGATCTGCTTCATCTGCGTGGCGTGCGTCGCCTTGACGACACTAAACACTTCCTGGATGAGCTCGAAGATTTCCGGTTTGTTCCTCTCTCTGATCTTCATCCTGTCCTTTAAAACCATGATGATGTTCTGGGTTCGGTCCTCTGCCCCATGCTTAGAACTCTTCTCCGCTGCCCCTGGGAGACGAGAGAGAGGGAGGGGGAGGATAGGGGTTAGCATATAGGAAAAGAGCCGAAAGAAAGGAGAGGAAAAAAGAGAGAAGAGAGAGAAGGGAGAGTGAGGCAATAAAAGTTAAAGGGCATGAAGGAGGGAGAAAGACAAGCAGAGAAAGATGGAGGGGGGGGAAATGAGGGAGAGAGAAAAGGGTATAGATCAATTCCCCCCCACTGCCACTGTGGCTCTTCATGATGAGTTCAGATTTTTTGTGGCCCCCAATCAAAGTTGCCCATCCCTGGTATAGATGGAGAATAGGAGATGGAGTGAGAAAAGAGGCAGTGAGGGTCATTTGGGTAAACCTTCAGAGTAAAGGCTCCTGAGGAATAGTGGGGAGAGGGGACAAGTGAGTAATAGGAGATAAAAGAGACAGTAGCGAATTGAGCTAAAAATCTAATCTTGGGGAATGTGAATTAGAGAAGTAATAAGGATGGAGGGACTGAGTCCAGGAGTGAGAGAGGAGAGAAACAGAAGGGATAACAGCCCATTACACAGGAGATAAATTGAAAAGGAAGAGGGGGGGAGAAAGAGAGAGAGGAGAGTAATGGGTATGTATTTCTCTCTGTATGTAGAGAGTGTAAGGAGAAAATATAGTGCGTGTGTAATGTAAAAATTAGATACAGTAGTTAGGACACACCTGCTCATTCAAGGGTCTTTATTTTTACTATTTTCTACTTTGTAGAATAATAGTGAAGACATCAAAACTATGAAATAACACATATGGAATCATGTAATAACCCAAAAAGTGTTAAACAAATCAAAATATATTTTATATTTGAGATTCTTCAAAGTAGTCACCCTTTGCCTTGATGACAGCTTTGCACACTTGGAATTCTCTCAACTAGCTTCATGAGGAATGCTTTTCCAACAGTCTTGAAGGAGTTCCAACATATGCTGAGCACTTGTTGGCTGCTTTTCCTTCACTCTGCGGTCCAACTCATCCCAAACCATCTCAATTGGGTTGAGGTCGGGTGATGGTGGAGGCCAGGTCATCTGATGCAGCACTCCATCACTCTCTTTCTTGGTCTAATAGCCCTTACACAGCCTGGAGGTGTGTTGGGTCATTGTCCTGTTGCAAAACAAATGATAGTCCCACTAAGCGCAAACCAGATGGGATGGCGTATCGCTGCTGAATGCTGTGGTAGCCATGCTGGTTAAGTGTGCCTTGAATTCTAAATAAATCAGACAGTGTCGCCAGTAAAGCACCTCCAAACCATCACACCTCCTTCCACGGTGGGAACCACACATGCGGAGATTATCCGTTCACCTACTCTGCATCTCACAAAGACCAGGCGGTTGGAACCAAAAATCACAAATTGGGACTCAACAAACCAAAGGACAGATTTCCACCAGTCTAATGTCCATTGCTCGTGTTTCTTGGCCCAAGCAAGTCTCTTCTTATTATTGATGTCCTTTAGTAGTGGTTTCTTTGCAGCAATTCAACCCTGAAGGCCTGATTCACGCAGTCTCCTCTGAACAGTTGATGTTGAAATTTGTCTGATACTTGAACTCTGTGAAGTATTTATTTGGGCTGCAATTTCTGAGGCTGGTAACTCTAATGAACTTATCCTCTGCAGCAGAGGTAACTCTGGGTTTTGCTTTCCTGTGGCGGTCCTCATGAGAGCCAGTTTCATCATAGCGCTTGATGTTCATCATAGCGCTTGATGGTTTTTGCGACTGCACTTGAAGAAACTTTCAAAGTTCTTGACATTTTCCAGATTGACTGACCTTCATGTCTTAAAGTAATGATGGACTGTCTTTCTCTTTGCTTACTTGAGCTGTTCTTGCCATAATATGGACTTGGTCTTTTACCAAATCAGGCTATCTTCTGTATACCACCCCTACCTTGTCATAACACAACCGATTGGCTCAAACGCATTAAAAGTAAAGAAATTCCACAAATTCACTTTTAAGAAGGCACACCTGTTAATTGAAATGCATTCCAGGTGACTACCTCATGAAGCTGGTTGAGAGAATACCAAGAGTGTGCAAAGCGGTCATCAAGGCAAAGGGTGGCTACTTTGAAGAATTTCAAATATAAAATAAATGTTCATTTGTTTAACACTTTTTTGGTTACTACATGATTCCACATGTGCTATTTCATAGGTTTGATGTCTTCAGTAGTATTCTACAATGTAGAAAATAGTAAAAATAAAGAAAAACCCTGGAATGAGTAGGTGTGTCCAGACTTTTGACTGGTACTGTATGTCAAATATATATATTTTTGCTCACATACACATGGTTAGCCGTTGTTAATGCGAGTGTAGCGAAATGCTTGTGCATGTGTTCGTGTGTGTGCACATGTGTGTTCCTTACTCTGCAGGCAGTCGGCATTGAGAAGGTCCTGGCACTTGTCGTGACATTTGACCCCGCACTCGGAGCACCTCATGCCCTGGCGGGCGATGCCCCACAGCAGTCCCTCACACTCGTAGCAGTAGGTGGGTGTGGTGGCCGTCCACACCTCAAAGTTATGGGGCGTGGTGCAGGAGATGGGGTAGATCAGAGCCTGTAGGGTCTTCTTGTACACATGACTCTTCTGCAGAAGGGATGGAAGGAGAGGGGGGAGAGAGAGAGCAAAAAAGAGAGGGAGAGAAAAAAGGCAGAGAGAGAAAGAGGCAGAGAGAGAGAGTGGCAGAGGGAGGAATATGGTATTAATTATACATGCACACTGCCTGATGAAGGCAGCTAGCTGCCAAAAACCTTGGTTGTTTAATAAATCAATTGCATTTCAGCACTAAATAGTGTGGTCGGCTACATATTATTTTCAAAGTGTTATGTTCCGCAGGTGAAAATTGCCCCTTGGGGATGATAATAATAAAGTTGATTGAAATGAGAATTAAACTGAATGGATATTCTTTAGCTGTGCTGAGGTCATAAGTTGTGTGACCCACCAGGTCCTCATTGCCAAGGGTGCTGCAGGCCATCGCCGTGGTGATCCCAGCCTTCCGAGCGTTCTGAGAGGCCATAGACTGGAGGGGGGGGGGGAATAGAGATCAAGAAAGGGAGGGAGGGAGAGAGAGAGTAAATGATACATTTAATTTGAGTCTTGAACCTACATGACCAAAAGTATGTGAAAATCTCATTCCAAAATCATGGGCATTAATATGGAGTTGCTCCAGCCTCGACTCTTCTGGGAAGGCTTTCCTCTAGATGTTGGGACATTTCTGCATGGACTTTCTTCCATTCATTCACAAGAGCATCAGTGAGGTTGGGCATTAATGTTGGGCGATTAGGCTTGGCTCGCAGTCAGCGTTCCAATTCATCCCAAAGGTGTTCGATGGGGTTGAGGTCAAGGCTCTGTGCAGGCCAGTCAAGTTCATCCACACCGATCTCGACAAACCATTTCTGTTTGGACCTCGCTTTGTGCACGAGGGCATATTCATGCTGAAACAGGAAAGGGCGTTCCACAAACTGTTGAAACAAAGTTGGAAGCACAGAATTGTCTAGAATGTCATTGTATGCTGTAGCGTTAAGATTTTCCTCACTGGAACTAAGAGGCCTAGCCCGTACCATGAAAACAGCCCCAGACCATTATTCCTTCTCCACCAAACTTTACAGTTGGCATTATGCATTCGGGCAGATAGCGTTCTCCTGGCAGCCGCCAAACCCAGATTCGTCGGTCGGACTGCCAGATGGTGAAGCGTGATTCATCACTTCAGAGAACGTGTTTCCACTGCTCCAGAGTCCAATGGCGGCAAGCTTTACACCACTCCAACAGACGCTTGGCATTGCACATGATGATCTTAGGCTTGTGTGCTTCTGCTCGGCCATGGAAATCTATTTCATGAAGCTCCCGACGAACAGTTCTTGTGCTGACGTTGCTTCCTGAGGTAGTTTGGAACTCAGTATTGCAACCGAGGACAGACGATTTTTACGCGCTATGCGCTTCAGCACTTGGCGGTCCCATTCTGTGAGTTTGTGGCCTACCACTTCGTGGCAGAGCCTTTGTTGCTCCTAGACGTTTCCACTTCACAATAACATCACTTAAAGTTGACTGGTGCAGCTCTAGCAGGGCAGGAATTTGACAAACTGACTTGTTTGAAAGGTGGTATCCTATGATGGTGCCACTTTGAAAGTCACTGAGCTCTTCAGTAAGGCCATTTTACGGCCAATGTTTGTCTATGGAGATTGCATGGCGGCGTTGCCCAATTTTATACACCTGTCAGCAACGGGTGTGGCTGAAATAGCCAAATCCACTCTTTTGAAGGGGTGTCCACCTACTTTTGTATATATAGTGTAATTAAAGTATGGATATTATGTTTACAAGGGTTTTTGAGTGGTACTGTATATGTGTTGGTACAGGTACTCACCATGGCCTGTAACTGCATGACAGAAGTAGAGATGCAAGGGAAGGGGGAGAGGGAACACATGTCAGCAAACAAACACCATATCAGAATTGTATATAGCATATTGATTTATACTCATGTCTCGTTGAGTGGCATGTGATAGATGTTGATATACAATGTATAAGAAAGGGGAAGGAGGCAGAGGGTGTGTATGTAAATGAGTGTGTGTGTCTGTTTTGTGTGTGTTAAACAGCTTTTGGCTTTTAATATATTCTGCCCTCTTCCTCCTTTTACGTACGTAGGCATCTTATTCGCTGCCTGACAGCTATATGACTCAGGCGGAGGATGCCACAGTTAGAGTCATGGCTATAGACTTCCTGTCACACCATCCCCTGCAAAATGGTAATCCCTCATTTTGTGCCATGGTTTCACAATTTCCCAGGACATAAGGCTGGCTAAAGAGTGAGCGGGTGTGATGTCTGTGGGGGGGAGCTAGGTCCCCAGAGTGCTGCAGAGGAAACTGAACAGACAGAAAGGCCAATAATGGCAGTAATGATTCCAAAAGGGGGAGGCGGGGTGGCATATGCCAAGGTAAAGTTGATGTGGTGTGTGTGGTCTCTTACGAGGTCTCTGACCAGGGTGGGGCCTTTCTTCTTGCGTAGGTCAGGCATGCTGTCGATGCTGTACAGAACCTCTCCTACCCTGAGCAGGTAAAACAACCTTACTGTTATACACCAGCCAACAAATATACTGTATACCCCTCAGACCTATATCCGCTGCTACGGATAAGTTTAGACGATTTTGTTGAAGTGAAATGATGATGACAAGGTGCTCCAGATGTTTTTTTATTATTGCTATTTACTTTTAAAACCGGACGATAATGTATGACTAATCTAATAATGATCCTATTCTATACATGAAGCCCTTGAGAGGGTGGTCACTTCCTGGCCATACACATTTGAACAGTGAAACCAAGGTGACCAAGGAGTCCCAAATGTCTATATGCAAGAAATACTCCACCTGAATGAATGAGCAGCCAGATGTGTATTTGGCTAACTGAGTGTGCATATATTGGGCTGGTTACTTTCAATGCAGCCGCGGTCACACTCTAAAATAAGGTCTGCCATTTACAAATGAGCTGCCAGTCCACTCAGGGCACCCAGCCCATCGGTCAATATACACTGGACTGGAGCCAGTGGATGAAACTATCCTCTATTTTAAGAGGAAAATCTGAAAATGTACACTTTACAGTATTACATACCTCACAGTAGTGGCAATCATTTATTTATTGATCGTTGTACTACGCTAGTTAGTATAGCATTTACTGTAAGTATGTAAATCTCATTGTGGTAACTGCACTGAGCTGCCGTGGTACAGTGGTAGTTACTGTATGTGATCTTTTATTTTGAGCAGTGATGGGTAACTCACCCTCCTTTACCAAACCACAAGGAATTGGATGTCTCTCCTCGTGCCTGGAGAAAGAGGGGGAAGAGGGAGAGAGAAAGAAGACCGGGAGGAGGGTGGGAAGAGTACAGTTATATCTGGGTGATGAAAATCTTTCACTAAACGTTTGATATCAATTTCCTCCATATGCAGAGCATGTCCAGAGTGCACCAGAGGACAGCATTTAGCTGGTAAATTCAAAAAAAAATGTGTGGGGGAAGATGCCCCCGAGCCCCCTAACAGAGAAATCAAGACCATCTCCACCACTGATGACTACCTCCGACAACATTCTCAAAGCTGCACTATCTATTCATCTTCCTCTCTCAATGTCTTTCTTTTTCTCCATCCTTCTCTTTCTCTCTCCCTCCCACTCTCTCCAGCTCTTTCCTTCTGTCATAGAGCTAAATTAGACCTAATAAACTGTGAAATCACTTCTATAGAGACCTTCTACTAAAGAACCCATTCAGAACTCAGAACTCCAGGTGAGTGAACTCTGTCCAATCAATGACATAAATTGATCAATCAACCACAAAGGAGAAAAGAAAACCAGCCTTTCTTTGTCCCTCAAAGCCTGGAATTGAGCAGCTCTGCCATAGATCTATGTGTGTTATTAAAGCGACAGTCTATGATTCTGAAAACCCCCCCCAGCTATATACTTCAAGGATCAATGGCTATACATCACTAATTCAAAAGTCAAAACACAGATCTACCAGTTCCAGACTGTAGCATTAACCGAACAGACCATCACAGCAATCAAATGTACTTTTCCCTCGTCACACACTCAGACTCCCATCCTCCAGCTCAGGGTCAGAGAAATACCATAGAGAAAGAGAGAGTTGTTACTCATTCAACCTTGGGATTCTGCCTCCCACATCCTCACGCTGTTTGTCTGGTTTTATTGAAAGCCAGATTGAATCTGCACAGGCCCTTCTTAAACCCATAGATTTGAAGAAAAAATATAATGAATAAATACTGAAAGGAAAATTAATTCCAACTGCATACTGCTTAAAAGCAAACGGGTATAAAAAAGTTAAATGTTATTGATTGATTTTGCAAGCGTTCACTACAAAAGGTATTGATGGAAAAGTTTCTTGCCAAGTTCACCTGACTGTAGTTAACGCCTACGAGCTTGGAGATTGTTGAGAGATTGTTACAGTTATAAAATCATAATAATGAATGTGCAGAGTATTCAAACCATGAAATTCAAACAAATTAAACATTGTACAAGACAGCATAGTTGTTATGAAGTGAAATTGAAGATTGAAGTGAAAATGTATGTGTGCACCGCAGGACATTAATGAAAAATCACTGGCCAACAAGTCCACCATTCTCTTGAGCAACCAATCATTGTACCCACCTGTCAATCTGCTCCAATCATGGCCGACCAGAGTGCATGTGAGTATCGCTATGGCAATGACATGAAACTGGAAAGAAAACAAAGTAGTGGGACAAACGAAAAGGGGGGGGAAAAGCAAAGTGACAAAACCCACATAAAACATCAAAGCAAGTGTTTATTCATTCAATTAAAACAGAATGATTAGCAAAATGATATGTGAATAAATGTGAGCAAACTGATAAATCAATCAAACGAAACGTTCAAATCAAATGTTTTAGCAGTCCCGTGAGACTGAAAGAGAGTTGACTGAGTTCTTTTCCATACTAAGGGAAAATGTGCACCACCATCTATAGAAAATGTATTTTCAGATCATTTAAAATATTGATTGCATGCTGTGAGACACATTAGGTCTGCACTGCGGTATCTAAATGTACTTTCAAAATACTCTCGGGAACCCATTCACTCTAGCGTTTGGAGTAAATAATGCATATCACATTCATTTTTCAAAGCTGTGCAGAAAGTACTTAGAGACTTTTAGAATGTTTCTGCTACTGTCCCCTCTCTTCTTCTCCACACCTGGATGAAGCACTTTGGATGGGACTGGGGCTGGAAACAAGGCTGGTAGGATTGGAAACAAGGCTGGTAGGATTGGAAACAAGGCTGGTAGGAGTGGGTTGGTAGACTAGATAGGGCCGGGGCTGAATTTAGGGCTGGCGTGTTAGGCAAGGGTTAGGGGATGGGGCTGGGGGATAGGACAAGAGGACCGGGGATAGGGCTGGGGTTGAAGTTGAGGTTAGGCTTAGGGATGTGGATATGACTGGGGCTGGATCAGGCGTAGGGACAGTAGTACACAGGGCTTGGGCCAGTAGTATAGGACTGGGACATGGGAACAAGGTTTGAGTGTGATACCTTACCTCTCGAAGCTGCTGTTGGACCTTGTCGATGATTCGTCGCCAGTTCTCCCTAGCCCTTACGGACGGGTCCACCGGCTCCTTGGGCTCCTCATCTACAGGAGGACTACAAGGATAAGAGCAGGTCTGAGAACAACTCTATATCTGGGGCCGAAATTGCCCCCTTGCCCCTATATAGTGCATTACTTTTGAACATTTGTACATTTCTCTACATTTTAGTCAGGTACACTATATATACAAATGTACGTGGACATCCCATAAAGTTAGTGGATTTGGCTCTTTCAGCCACACCGTTGTTGACAGGTGTGTATAATCGAGCACACAGCCAAGCAATCTCCATAGACAAACATTGGCAGAGCCTTACTGAAGAGCTCAGTGAATTTCAATGTGGCATCATCATAGGATGCCACCTATCCAACAAGTCAGTTCATCACATTTCTGCACTGATAGAGCTGACCCAGTCAACTGTAATTGCTGTTATTGTGAAGGGAAACGTCTAGGAGCAACAACGGCTCAGCCGCAAAGTGGTAGGCCACACAAACTCACAGAATGGAAACGCAGAGTGCTGTAGCGCGTAGTGCGTAGTGCGTAAAAATCGTCTGTCCTTGGGTGCAACACTCACTACCAAGTTCCAAACTGCCAATGGGAGCAACGTCTGCACAATAACTGTTTGTTGGGAGCTTCATGAAATGGGTTTCCATGGCCGATCAGCCGTACACAAGCCTAAGATCACCATGTGCAATGTCAAGAGTCGGCTGGAGTGGTGTAACGCCCGACGCCATTGGACTCTGGAGCAGTGGAGTGATTAATCACGCTTCATCATCTGGCAGTCCGACGGACGAATCTGGTTTTGGCGGATATCAGGAGAATGCTATCTGCCCGAATGCATAGTGCCAACTGTAAAGTTTGGTGGAGGAGGAATAATGGTCTGGGGCTGTTTTTCATGGTTCAGGCCTCTTAGTTCCAGTGAAGGGAAATCTTAACGCTACAGCATACAATGACATTCTTGACGATTCTATGCTTCCAACTTTGTGGCAACAGTTTGGAGAAGGCCCTTCCTGTTTCAGCATGGCAATGCCCTCATGCACAAAGCGAGGTCCATACATAAATGGTTTTTCAAGATCGGTGTGGAAGAACATGACTGGCCTGCACAGAGCCCTGACCTCAACCCCATCGAACACCTTTGGGATTAATTGGAATGCCGACTGCGAGCCAGGCCTAATCACCGAACATCAGTGCCTGACCTCACTAATACCGCAGCAATGTTCCAACATCTAGTAGAAAGCCTTCCCAAAAGAGTGGAGGCTGTTATAGCAGCAAAGGGGGGGACCAACTCCATATTAATACCTATGATTTTGGAATGACATGTTTGACGAGCAGGTGTCCACATACTTTTAGTTATGTAGTGTAGTTAGGTGAGACAACCACATCTCACAGTCAAAGTAAGTACATTTTATCCTCAATAAAGCAGCTATCAGCAGTCAGTGATAGTAGGAAAAGACAAGCTCAAGTGTTATTTCAGGAAAGGCAAATGTTATTTTTTATGTGTTTTTAAGGGGGAAGGAGGGGGGTTCTGTGGGGTTAATCAAGACACTTCGTTAAAACGTCCCTGGTCAAAAGTAGTGCACTGGAAGGGAATAGGGGGCCATTTCAGACGCACCCTTATGTGCTTTTTCACAGTCCACCCTATATGGTGGCCCAATAAACAAAGCCCCTTCTGCGCATGGAGAACAGAAAAAGATTTGAGATGGGGGTTTACCTCTCTGGGAGGGGCTCCTCCTCCTCTACGGGGGTGGGGGGGCGACTCTCGTCATACCGTTGGTCCTCATCTTCCATGGGGTGCTCCTCCTCTGTCGGGGTGGGGGTCCTAATTTTGGGGGGAAGGGGTTTGTCTTCCTCTAGGAGGAGTTGGTCCTCCGGCAGGGGGGGTTCGGCATCAGGGCCCTCTGATTGGGTGGTTGTAGGGGCAAGGGGCTGGGCCTGAGAGGGAGAGGCAGTGGAGGAGTTCAGCTGAGAGGGGGGGCCAGTGGTTGTGGACTGGGGCCCATGGGAGGCAGTGGCGGGGTGAGATGGGGGGATGGAGGAGGCAGACTGGGGCTGGGGTTGTGAAGCTGGGAGGTGAGCCTGAGCAGGTTGGGCAGTAGGGACTCCAGAAGACAGGAAAGAGGAGGCCAGGCCTGTTACTGCTGCTGAGAAGGGTTTGGCCATGGAGAAGAAGGACTGGGCTGGGGCAGGAGCTGGCTGGGGATGAGACTGGGCTTGAGGGGCCTGGGTGGGTGGCTGTCCCGAGGGCTGTCCTCCTGGATCCATGCCCGGAGGGTGGGCCTGATTTGAGGCATGGCTGGGCGGTTGGCTGGGTGGAGCCTGCTGTTGATGCAGAGAGGGCTGTTTCTGCAGGGGGGGTCTAGAAGCACCTGGGACGTCCAGTGTGGGGGGTGCCGTGCTGGTGGGGGTAGGGGTGTAGGGGACCTCTATATCCTCACTGAGGGTCCCATCCAGAAGGTAATCCTCATCGTCATATATGTGCCCCTCCTCTCCTTCATACGCCACCTCTTCCTCATACAGACCCCTGTCATTCTCCTCATAGATGGCCCCCTCCTCGCCCCCGTCCTTACTGTAGCCCCCCTCGTCGCTGTACGCCCCCTGGGTCTCATCGGGGTCCCAGTCGGGAGAACCTTTGCTGTAGCTGACAGAGGAGTGGCAGGAGTGGTAGGAGTCATTCTCATCATAAGGGTCTCTCTCTCTGTATTCCGGCTCGTACTCCTCCTCACTCAGCTGGCTGCTGCAGTGACTCAACTCTGCCGACGACGCATAGCTTCCCGTCGGACTGGAGAGGAAGGGGGAGCAAGACAGGGAAACGAAGATAAATGGGGAGAGAGAGAGAGAGAGAGAGAAGAGAGAAGGAATGGAAGTGAGAATGTGGAGAGAGGATGAGAGACAGGGTGGAGGAACACGGAAGAGGGAAGGAAGGAAAAAAGAAGAAGAAGCAGTAACCAACATGGAGAGACTTTCCTAATGTACACAATGTCCAGAGCATCCCTGAGCAATAGTAAAACACTCTGCTATAACGCCTGACCGTGAAGGTAAAACTGATGGTTAATCAATGAGAGTTAATTGCGACAGCAGTATCAGACAGAGAGATAAATAAAATAAGGGAAATAGAGAGAGAGAAATAAATAAATAGAGCAGAATGGTGAGGGGCCTCCAGAAAGCTGACAAATTAAAAAGAACAAGCATCCTCACAGGGAACAAACACAGGAGTATTTACAGTATACTGTACATTAAATTAAGCTATTAAAAAAATTATTGAGAGAGGGAGAGAGAGAGGGAGAAGGTGCAGGAAAGGGGGTGAGCAGAGAAGAGAGAAATGTAAAGGAAAGGATACAGACACACTCATAAACACTCACTGGCCATGTCCGAATACCCATACTTGCATTTTAAATAGTAGGCTTTTTGGGTATCCGAAAATAGAACGTTTTATAGTTCAATCCAATACAGGGTTGACTGAATGAACAACAAAGACAGAATGCAATATGACATTTTATTAAATAGTTTGGGGAATGGCCTCGTCTCCGAGGGAAGATCCTTGGAGCCAGATATGATGGCAGGTAGCCCTACACTCCGAGTCAATATTCACGTAAAAATAAGGAATTCTCCTCTCCCAAAATTTGGGGAAAAAAACATTCTTTCCAATTGACCTCCACTGTAAAAGAGCCAACTTCGTCGTCGAGTTCTTGTTATGCAAAAATAACAAAACATACCGAAAAGCTGCTCTGTTGTTCAATGTAAAGTACCAGTCAAAAGTTTGGACACACCTACTCATTCAAGGGTTTTTCTTTATTTTTACTATTGTAGAATAACAGTGAAGACATCAAAACTATGAAACAACACATATGGAATCATGTAGAAACCAAAAAAGTGTTAAACAAATCAAAATATACTTTATATTTGAGATTCTTCAAAGTATCCACCCCTATTTGGTAAAAGACCAAGTCCATATTATGGCAAGAACAGCTCAAATAAGCAAAAGAGAAACAGTCCATCATTACTTTAAGACATGAAGGTCAGTCAATCTGGAAAATTTCAAGAACTTTGATAGTTTTTTGAAGTGCAGTCGCAAAACCATCAAGCGCTATGATGAAACTGGCTCTCATGAGGACCACCACAAGAAAGGAAGACCCAGAGTTACCTCTGCTGCACAGGAAATGTTCATTAGAGTTACCAGCCTCAGAAATTGCAGCCCAAATAAATGTTTCACAGAGTTCAAGTAACACACATCTCAACATCAACTGTTCAGAGGAGACTATTTGACTATTGGTCGAATTGCTGCAAAGAAACCACTATTAAAAGGACACCAATAATAAGAAGAAGACTTGCTTGCGCCAAGAGTCACGAGCAATGGACAGGATTAGAAAGGATTAGAAATCTGTCCTTTGGTCTGATGAGTCCAAATTTGAGATTTTTTATTCCAACCGCTGTGTCTTTGTGAAACGCAGAGTAGGTGAACGGATGATCTCTGCATGTATGGTTCCCACCGTGAAGCATGGAGGTGGTGTGATGGTGTGGGGGTGCTTTGCTGGTGACACTGATTTATTTAGAATTCAAGGCACACTTAACCAGCATGGCTACCGCAGCATTCTGCAACGATACGCCATCCCATCTGGTTTGTGCTTAGTGGGACTATCATTTGTTTTTCAACAGGACAATGAACCAACACACCTCGTGCAGGCAATACACTGGACCACTGCTACTCTTTCCGCGATGCGGAAAATCCGACCACGACTCCATCTTGCTCCTACCGTTCTATAGGCAGAAACTCAAACAGGATCTACCCGTGACTAGAACCATTCAACGCTGGTCTGACCAATCGGAATCCAAGCTTCAAGATTGTTTTGATCACGCGGACTGGGAAATGTTCTGGGCAGCCTCAGACAATAACCTTGATCTATACGCTGACTCAGTGAGTTAATAAGGAAGTGCATTGGAGATGTTGTACCCACTGTGACTATTAAAACCTACCCTAACAAAACACCATGGATGGATGGCGGCATTCGAGCAAAACTGAAAGAGTGAACCACCGCATTTAACCATTGAAAGAGGACTGGGAATATGGCCGAATATAAACAGTGTAGTTATTCCCTCCGCAAGGCAATCAAACAAGCAAAATGTTGGTATAGGGACAAAGTGGAGTCGCAATTCAACGGCTCAGACACGAGACGTATGTGGCAGGGTCTACAGGCAATTACGGACTACAAAAAGAAAACCAGCCACGTCACGGACACCGAAGTCTTGCTTCCAGACAAACTAAACACCTTCTATTATCCGCTTTGAGGATAATACAGTGCCACCGACGCAGCCCGCTAACAAGGACTGCGGGCCCCCCGTCTCCTTCTCTGCGGCTGACGTGAGTAAGACATTTAAACGTGTTAACCCTCACAAGGCTGCTGGCACAGACGGCATCCCTAGCCGCGTCCTCAGAGCATGCGCAGACCAGCTGGCTGGTGTGTTCACATCAAAAAACCCAAAATAACGGGCCCTAAAGTTATTATAGCTAGTGGGGAGGTGGATGGTTGGCGAAAACAGCAATTGAGAGAACGAGGGTAAGTTGACATATAAATACATCCAAAGATTTACGCCCATTGGTTGAGAGGGAGGAATGTGATAATTGCAAAAGTGAGCCCATAGGTTAAACAGCAAGCCTGAGGAATGTATATTATTGTTCCATGCTTATAGACTATAAGGTAAATAAGTGAATGCCATTCCTCACATGGCTAATAGGAAAGAGCAGAAGAAAAAATATGCTATGGTGATGATGATTTGTTTGTATTCATTCGCACTATGCCCGTAGAATAGGAAATAATGTGAATGATGTTACGCTAACTGGATGAAGTTAAACTTTCGTGAACTATATTATGTGTATGCTTTAAATTCCACGATGTCATACTACTCCATACTGAGAAGGCGAAATTAGTATGTTGATATTTGTTGCTTACTGCCTACGTTTGTACTAAACAGTACGTTCTAAATAGTATGTAGTACGATTAGTACACAGTATTTAGTTTAGGAAAGTAGTAGGCAAGCCACATTTCGGACATGGCTGGCCACACACACACACACACACACACACACACACACACACACACACACACACACACACACACACACACACACACACACACACACACACACACACACACACACACACACACACACACACACACACACACACACACACACACACACACACACACACACACACACACACACACACACACACACACACACACACACACACACACACACACACACACACACACACACACACACACACACTATTGACCATGAGATTGTTTGTTGAATAATGCATGAAGAAGCAGCAAGAGAGAGAGAGACAGGCCAGGGAACTCAGTCAAAGAACCAAGTCAGGGAACCTAGGCAGGGAAGTGTGTCTTTTCCTCAGCCCGAGGGGAACAGGCCTGCATGACAAGCACTGAGCTGGAGCAGGAGATCAGGCAGCAAACAAATAGAGGGGAGTAGGACAACACACACCTGATGGCCCTCTGGTGGTAGTCGAGGGGGTCACAGCTGTTAGAGGGGGGGTAGGAGGAGGGGCGGTTCTGCTGGTCTCTGATGGGGTACTGGTGGACGGAGGCATTGGGCTGGGACGTGGTGTAGTAAGGAGGAGGAATGCCGTTACTGGTCTCACTGCGATAGTCACTGTCTCTGTCATCCACAGCACTGTCTGGGTCCTCATCTGGAGGGGAGGGGGGAACACATTCAATCAATTATTATTCAATTAAATCAGGGCCTTGATTATCCTAGAGGAACAGTGACAAGGGAGGGAGGGACAACTCCCTTGGGGCAGGAAGAAACCTTGAGAGGAACCAGACATATGAGAATAACTGGTCAATGAACAGAATGGAGGTCTGCAACACTGATTCTTTCTATTCTCTCCCTCTAATCAGGGACTAACTTAGACCTGAAAGTGAAAGTGAAGCTGTCCCTCCTGAGAGAGTGGGTATAGGAGAGAGTGGGTGAGAGTGAGACTAAAGCTACATTTACATTGTGGAGATCCGGGACTGTCGTTCACACGGACAGTCTAGACTCAGCTCATTTGGGCTGGTTCAGATTTTGTCTGTTGTGTTCAGATTTTAAAACATTGGAACCTGTTCACATAGGAATCTGACAAAATCTTGCCACGGTCATACTGCCAGACTGTTGGAATCCAGTTTTTATTTATTTAACCTTCATTTTAACAGGGAAATCCCATTTAGACCAAGGCCTCTTTTGCAAGGGAGCCGTGTATGTACATAAATTATACAACATTTACAAAAACAAAAGTAACAAAAAACATGCAATATTTACAAGAAATTTAAGCAATCACATTCCTCAAGATGGATGTTCTCCATCAACAACTTGAACTGGCCTAGAGGTAAAAGAGCATCAAGGTGCAGAGAGCTCTGCAGATCATTCCATACACGGGGCGCAAAAAAAACTGAATGCAGATTTACCTAACTCCGTAGAGATCAATGGGATCTCTAGAGTTAGCCATCCCTGTGTTCTGATGACTCATATGTTTTCAATTTAACAAAGAAGGTATGTCGGAAGTTTATGCAAGAGGGCTTTATAAACAAAAATAGAGCAGTGTATCGATCTACGAGACTTAACAGGGCCAGCCTACTTTCTGATATAGGATCCGATAATATGTACTGAACCTGTGGCCCGTAATAAAGCGAAGTGGGCTGTGGTAAACTGTCTCTTATCGTTTCAGTGTAGTGGGAGCTGCATTCATATATATTGTGTCACCGTAGTCTAGCACTGGCAGGAAAGTTGACTGAATTATCTGATTTCGGCTGTGATGATCTAGTATTATCTAGTTCTAGAAAATAAGCCTATTTTTATTCTCAACTGCTTAACTAACTCATCCATATGCTTATAAAAATATAACTTTTCATCAATCCAGATGCCCAGATATTTATAAGAGGAGACATGATCAATGTGTGCACCATACAATGTACATATACGTAAAACCTCAGATATATTTTTGAGTGAATTGGAATACATCATGTACTTTGTTTTACCTGTATTAAGTACCCATTTCAGTTTAACAAAGGCTTTCTGCAAAGCAACAATAGGCAGATTGCAGCTCGGAAAAAGCCCGGGAAACCTTGCGGGCAATAGCACAACAGTGTCATCGACATACAAGTGTATGTTATTTTTTTGTTGCAGATTGACCAATATTATTTATATTGACAGTAAAAAGTAGAGGACCTAAAATATACCCGTGGGACATCTTTCGTAATGTCAAGGAAACTTGACTTAACACCATCAAAAACTACACAGTGTCCTGTTTGTCAGGTAGTGTTTAAACCGTTACATGATGCCTGACCCAGGCCAATTACAGACAACGTTTGAATTAGTAAAGAGTGGATGACACTTTTGAATGTTTTAGACCAGTCAATGAATACAGCAGCACAGTGTTTCTTCCTAGCCAAACAATTTACGACATCATGTAAAACCAGTGATGCTGCTGTGATGGTACTATGCCCTGGTCTGAAGTTCCCCTGATGTACATTTAGAATAGATTTGGAAGTTAAGAAATACTGTATCAAGAATTCAAACATGTTAGCTAGGCAAGAAAGTTTACAAATAGGGCAATACTTATTAAGGTCACAAGGGTCACCACCTTTGTAAAGGGGGTGAACATGGGCCACTTTCCAGACCTTAGGGATAGCACCAGAGACAATCATCAAGTAGAAAATGTGCCAATGATTGCGCAATAAGAGGGGCAGAAAGCTGCACTAAGAAGTTGCCAAGCGAATCATCCCCAATGGATTTTTTTTACATCAAATTTAGCAAAGCGTTTAGTACATCAAAAACAGAAAATGTATGAAATGATTTTATTGTAGTTGACAGGGGTTTCCATTAAGCCAACTAATGGTTGGGAGAGGGGAAGACAGTGGTCTGACTAAACTAAACTAACTAAAGGGTCAGTTAAACCACTATTTCTTTTAAATAAGAAGCCTGCAGAGATAAAATGCTAATTAAATGTATCACTTATCTAACTTTGTTCAGTAATGATGCCAGTGCCAGAAAGAACTTGATTAGGTAGGAAATTGGTGGAATTTCCACGGTTCAGTGCATTAACTATTTCCCTAAATGTAGCTGGATCATTAGCCGTGTCTGAAATAGAATTTAGAAAGTAGCTCGACTTCGCTTTCTTAATTGAGGAAGTGCATTTATTTCTCATTTGCCTGAGAAGCTGACAGTCAGATATCGAGTCAGTTTTTCTAGCCCAGGCCTGATTTCTCATTATAATGAAGTCAGAAAGCTTTGAAGAGAACAAAGGATTTCTTCCTTTTTTTAACTCCAAGGCATTTAAAAGGGGGCATGTCTATCCGCCAGAGAGACAAAGATAAATGAGAAGAATTCCAAGGTGAATTCAGGGTCAGGTATGCAACTGACAAAGGAAAGCTCAGAGCAATACTCTACCCTTGGGGAAAGACAATTTTCATATGTATTTTCATAATTACACGAGGATCCGTATTTTTCTGCTTTGTATCTCTAATACAGGCAATAGGAGAGTGATCGCTAATTGCATTAGCACCATTTGACAAGTACTTGTGCAGTTTCTCAGAATAAGATCACAGGGTTTTTTTCTGGATCAAAAAGGGGTTTAGGCAATGGCCATGATTGGGCCATCGGCATGGCTAAATTGTAGAGAATTTTTGTTGTTGCATTTTAAAGCCAATTTCCTGCAATTCTACAAATTTCTCCATGGAGCTGAGAGAAACGTTTGCAGTTTTAAAGCAAATTTCCTATTATTCTATACATTTTGCCATGGAGCTGAGAGAAAATGTTTAACTTTTTCTATGACATTTTGCCATGGCTAATGCTGCATTATTTTGCACAAACATAATAACAAAAGCCATACTGCTAAATTCACTGTTTTGGGAATTTCAATTCTCCCTGACCGTTTTATTTTGATGATTGTTAATTCTCAAAGATTATATTACATACAGTTGAAGTTTACATACACTTATGTTGGAGTCATTAAAACTCGTTTTTCAACCACACTAACTATAGTTTGTTTTGGCAAGTCGGTTAGGACACCTACTTTGTGCATGACACAAGTAATTTTTCCAACAATTGTTTACAGACAGATTATTTCACTGTATCTCAATTCCAGTGGGTCAGAAGTTAACATACACTAAGTAGACTGTGCCTTTCAACAGCTTGGAAAATTCCAGAAAATGATGCCATGGCGTTAGAAGATTCTGTTAGTTGACATCATTTGAGTCAATTGGAGGTGTACCTGTGGATGTATTTCCAGGCCTACCTTCAAACTCAGTGCCTCTTTGCTTGACATGTGAAGATGCTGGAGGAAACATGTACAAAAATATCTATATCCACAGTAAAACGAGTCCTATATCGAAATAACCTGAAAGTCCACTCAGCAAGGAAGAAGCCACTGCTCAAAAACCGCCATAAAAAGCCAGACTACCGTTTGCAACTGCACATGGGGACAAAGATCGTACGTTTTGGAGAAATGTCCTCTGGTCTGATGAAACAAAAATAGAACTGTTTGGCAATAATGACCATCGTTATGTTTGGAGGAAAGGGGTGGATGCCTGCAAACCGAAAAACACCATCCTAACCGTGAAGCACGGGGGTGGCAGCATCATGTTGTGGAGGTGCTTTGCTGCAGGAGGGATTTGCTGCAGGAGGGACTGGTGCACTTCACAAAATAGATGGTATCATGAGGTGGATGTGGATATATTGAAGCAACATCTCAAGACATCAGTCAGGAAGTTAAAGCTTGGTCGCAAATGGGTCTTCCAAATGGACAATGACTCCAAGCATACTTCCAAAGTTGTGTCAAAATGGCTTAAGGACAACAAAGTCAAGGTATTGGAGTGGCCATCACAAAGCCCTGACCTCAATCCTATAGAACATTTGTGGGCAGAACTGAAAAAGAGTGTGCGAGCAAGGAGGCCTACAAACCTGGCTCAGTTACACCAGCTCTGTGAGGAGGAATGGGCCAAAATTCACCCGACTTATTGTGGGAAGCTTGTGGAAGGCTACCTGAAACATCTGACCCAAGTTAAACAATTTAAAGGCAATGCTACCAAATACTAATTGAGTGTATGTAAACTTCTGAACCACTGAGAATGTGATGAAAAAAAATAAGTTGAAATAAATCACTCTACTATTATTCTGACATTACACATTCTTAAAATAAAGTGGTGATCCTAACTGACCTAAGACAGGGAATTTTTACTAGGATTAAATGTCAGGAATTTTGAAAAACTGAGTTCAAATGTATTTGGCAAAGGTGTACGTAAAAACTTCCAACTTCAACTGTACTTTATATCTGGTTTAAGTTGTTTAAGTTTACACCGAAAGCATTTTTCCATCCCAAAATTATATATATATATTTTTTACACTGTTTGGACTTAGGCAACCTGAAAAAATGCTTAGCTGACCAACTCCAAAGAATTACAATGGCAGAAAAATCCCTGGATCAATGAGTGAGGAATTTGATAGGTGTCTTATATTAAAGATGCATTCTCAAACTTTTGTATCATTTCAGCCAGGAGTTTTGAAAGTGGTGCTCACGAGTAAAAAGTGGTCCCCGTTTTTTGTGTACTATGTCCTCCAATTGTGTACTACGTCATCCTTTTCATGTGACATGTTACACATTTAGCAATTTGTATAAAATCATATGAATTTTGCAATTCGTGCAAAAATCCAGGTGGGTTTGGAAATTAGTTGAGTCAGGTTAAAGTCAAGACAAATATTCTGTGTTGATTTCACATATATAGCCACCCCTTCCCCTTTTTTCCATCTATCACACCTGAAAATGTTGTAATCAGTTATTTCAAGGTCCTTATCCATAATCTAACAACTGAGCCAGGTCTCTGTGAGAACCAGAATATCAGGGCTCGTGTCACGCACCCAGACATCAAGAAGGTCCATATTTAACATCAAAGATGTCTGTCTGTTGAGATGAGTCTCAATTATGCCACATGGTCTGTGTGAACCCAGCTTTAAAGAACCATTGACACTAAGTGGACCGAAGATTGAAAAGAGAACTTCATTAGTTTATTGTACCACAGAGGAATATCTTTTTAAAATGCTGCAGAAGCATGACTTGCAGAAACCACTCATTCACAGTGCCCACTCAGCACAGGGGCTATCCCAGCTAATGTGGACCATCTTAACTCCAACCATAGAACTCCTATAGAGCTCATCTCTCCAGGTCACCCAGAGTGCTATCAGCGTTTTTAATCCTTCAATTTTCTGTGTTAACAGAAGAGGCATACTGAGCTTTTCCCACACAAGAGAGTGGGTTGGAGGTTATTCTGGAAGAGTTTTGCAATATGGTATTTTAGTCACAGTATATGTAATCAGGATACCAGTTCTCTTTCATAATTTCTTCATAATCCCATGTGGCACTCAAGGACATTCAGAGACTTGTCTCGAAGCCACTCCTGCGTTGTCTTCACTGTGTGCTTAGGGACGTTGTCCTGTTGGAAGGTGAACCTTCGCCCCAGTCTGAGGTCCTGAGTGCTCTGGAGCAGATATTCATCAAGGATCTCTCTATACTTCGCTCCATTCATCTTTCCCTCAATCCTGACTAGTCTCCCAGTCCCTGCCACTGAAAAACATCCCCATAGCATGTTGCTGCCACCACCATGATTCACCGTATGGATGGTGCCAGGTTTCCTCCAGATGTGACGTTTGGCATTCAGGCCAGTGTTTTCAATCTTGGTTTCATCAGACCAGAGAATCTTGTTTCTCATGGTCAGAGTCCTTAAGGTGCCTTTTGGCAAACTCCAAGCAGGCGGTCATGTACCTTTTACTGAGGAATGGCTTCCGTCTGGCCACTCTACCATAAAGGCTTGATTGGTGGAGTGCTGCAGAGATGGTTGCTCTTCTGGAAGGTTCTCTCATGTCCACAGAGGAACTCTGGAGCTCTGTCAGAGTGACCATCAGGTTCTTGGTCACCTCCCTGACCAAGGCCCTTCTCCCCCGGTCCAAAATCCCATTTAAGAATGGAGGCCACTGTGTTCTTGGGGACCTTCAATGCTGCACAGATCTGGTACCCTTCCCCAGATCGGTGCCTGGGCACAATCCTGTCTCGGAGCTCTAAGGACGATTCCTTCGACCTCATGGCTTGGTTTTGCACTGTAAACTATGGAACATTATATAGACAGGTGTGTGTGCCTTTCCAAATCATGTCGAATCAATTGAATTCACCACACGTGGACTCCAATCAAGTTGTAGAAACATGACAAGGATGATCAATGGAAACAGGATGCACCGGAGCTCAATTTCAAGTCTCATAGCAAAGGGTCTGAATACTTATGTAAATAAGGTATTTCTGTTTTGAAGGTTTTACAAATTTGCAAACATTTCTAAAAACCTGTTTTCGCTTTGTCATTATGGGTTATTGTGTGTAGATTGATGAGAAAAATGTTTTATTTAGTCAATTTTAGAATAAGGCTGTAAAGTAACAAAATGTGAAAAAAGGGAAGGGGTCTGAATACTTTCATAATTCACTGTATGTGAAAATGGTGCGTTTTTGTTTTGTAGTAAAAAAGATAGAGGAAGATAAGCGTTTCCAATGACATCAGTGTGCATCGTGTGATTATGACCAATTGTGAGTAGGCATTTCCTACTAATTGGTTGATGCGCCATTATCACATATATTGATGTTGGTGTGGTGCTGTAGATGATGAATATGAAGTTGAAAAATTGTGAAATGTCCCTTTATTAAGGGTACTCACTTTGTTGGTCTCCCCACAGACTCCAGTTACCTACAAAGAAACAGAACGTTTTGAGAAGGATTCTGTCTTAATTATGAAACATTAGGAATATGATTGTCACACCCTGGCCTGTTTCCCCTGTCTTTGTGATTGTCTCCACCCATCTGTTTTCCTCATTAGTTCCTGGGTACTTATTCCTGTGTTCCCTGCTTGTCTGTTCGTCAAGTCAACCAGCGTGTTTTTTTCTGTTCTCCTGCTTTTTCCTTCTCTCTGTTTTGCTAGTTCTCCCGGTTGTGACCCTTGCCTGTCTGGACTCTGAACCCGCCACCCTGACTATTCTGCCTGCCACTCTGTACCTCCTGGACTCTGACCTGGTTTTGATCTTTTGCCTGTCCACAACCCCTCTCTTGCCTACCCCTTGGATTATAATAAATATCAGAGACTCAAACCATCTGCCTCCCGTGTCTGATTCTGGGTCTCGCCTTGTGCCCTTATAATGATAATTTCATGGCTTTCAGAACACTTAATTTTTTTTAAATTTTATTTATCCGTTATTTTACCAGGTAACTTGAACACGTTCTCATTTACAGCAACGACCTGGGGAATAGTTACGGGGAAGAGGAGGGGGATGAATGAGCCAATTGTAAACTGGAGATTCTTAGGTGACTGTGATGTTTTGAGGGCCAGATTGAGGAATTTAGCCAGGACACCAGGGTTAACACCCAAACTCTTATAATAAGTGCCATGGGATCTTTAATGACCTCAGAGAGTCAGGACACCCGTTTATCGTCCCATCCAAAAGACGGCACCCTACACAGGGCAGTGTCCCCAATAACTGCCCTGGGGCATTGGGATATTTTTTAGACCAGAGGAAAGAGTGCCTCCTACTGGCCCTCCAACACCACTTCCAGCAGCATCTGGTCTCCCATCCAGGACCAACCCTGCTTAGGTTCAGAAGTAAACCAGCAGTGGTATGCAGGGTGGTATGCTGCTGGCTTAATTGAACCGTTTACACCAGAGGTCCCCAATTACATTCAGCTGTGGGCTTTTCCTTCAGCAGATGGTCGGGGGGCCGGAACATTGTTATAAATCATTTGTACACTGCAAATTGACAGCAAGAATCACAAATAGTATTTGACAAAAACAGAATAATTTCTAAACTTGATTACATTGGTATACGATCACATACGCAACTGTATTTATGCGTGGGAATACTTGGGAACAGATTGCCTAAATTAAAATCAATTTGAGCTTTTCTTGGTGAACAAATTGTAGGTGAACAAATTACAGGCCACCTATTGGGGATGGCTGGTTTACAATGTCTTACTACTGTTATTGTATGGTGTGCTGCAAGGGAACTTTTGGCTAAAGAGTGCCATGCATTGTTATGGAATATTTTGATGCCAACATGGAGGCTAGTTTGCTGAGCTCTGTGTGTGTGCGCAGCGTAGGAAGACTCAGTGGGGCTTGTCTGTATAAGACGAGTCATGGGCAGACAAGCAGAGCCATAGCCCCCCCCCCCCCCCCTGAGAGCTGTGTCACCACGCCCAGTAGACTTTGACACCACCAGAAACTCTGCATCCAGTGCCTCTGTATAACTAATAAATACTCATATTGACGTCGTTTCACTTGATCAATGTGGATACACACACAGACATGCAAACAAACACACAACACACACACAAAGACACACTAGTGCAATCCAAATACCTCGCACTGAACTGACAGGGTGACATTGAATAGTTGACTCTCCTTGGTTAATCGCTAACCCCTGTCTATCAGACAAGCCCAGGGATTGGTGGATTACTCACAGCACTGTGTCCCTGGAACAGGAAGTGGTCGCTCCTGGTCTTCTTGGTATGAGTACTGGTTAGTAATCTGAAATACATACACACGAAAGTCTCTAACCACATGTACTCCTCTCACACCTCATTCCAAATCTTCAAGCCATTTGTCCCACCTGCCTGTATCCCCCTCTGTCATTTTAAATCTGTCTCAATAAAGGGAAAATACATAGAGTGGGAAAACTCAGTCTACTGTATAATAGAGGGTGATCCATAAATGTGTGCGACAACAGCTTACATCCTGATCTCTCATGGCGTTGAGTTGCTCCAGTTTTTTGGCCCAATAGCGTGCCTCCTCCTCAGGGATATCTGAAAACAGGAGCCCCACCATTTAAAAAAAAGTATAAATCACACAGCTGACCAGCACACACACACAGGCTTGCACCCTCGCGACACGCATCTGTAATGCCGCTAAGATGTATATCAGCTGTAGATCAACACACACACACACACACACACACACACACACACACACACACACACACACACACACACACACACACACACACACACACACACACACACACACACACACACACACACACACACACACACACACACACACACACACACACACACACACACACACACACACACACACACAGCTAGCAGTTACCATTAAGCGTTCCACCAAGCTTTCACCTGGATAGGTATTGGTGGTTAGCCTATCACACCCATTCCCCTCAAAACTATTCTTGCCAAAGACATTGAGTGTGACTTTTCAGCCAGAACCCCACTTGACTGGTGCTCAGTCAGACAGTCAGACAGACAGGGTTAGTTTACCAGTATTGACCAGGGGATGGGAGGCAGTGTAAAATGACACCTAATCAATGCTTGGAGACCACAGCCTGAAGTTGAGGACACAAGCAGCCAGTCTAGCGACACAGATAAGTGTGTTTGTATGGGGACACATGGAATCTAATAAAACTGGTTAAGGGTGAGTTTCCCCCCAAAATTAGGTACATCTTTGATTATTGTTCATTCATAGCCTACAAGTGGGCTTTAGTGCTGAAAAAAATCTTTATGTTTTTGGGAAACTGACCCTAACCCAGTTAAAGATCAGAATGACAGTTCAGGTGTGATTATGTTTACTGTAAGATGCTTCTGTGGCATGACTGTGAATGTGGAAATTACTGTATTTCAAGACGTTTTTTGGGGTATAAATGGGGGTCAATTAAGTATATTCATTACTTAATTCATTAAGTTGTTCGTCTGTCCATTTATTCATTAATTTCTCTGTTAATGTGTCCATCCATCCATCCGTCTGTTCGTTAGTTTGTTAATTCTTTCATTGGTTCCCTCTCTTACTCACCCAGAGGCAGTTCAAAGCGTGTGTCCAGCAGCACCTGGTGTAAGGTGGGGTCTTTGGTTCCACAGATATCGTTGTCCGCCATGATGGCCTGGGAGTCCAGGGTCAGCCAGTCCCCCGGACTCTCCTACACAGAAATAGAATGCATAGACCTGATATACCATTCATTATCATTGTTCGTTTGTTATTTAGATCCCAATTGTTGTACTGCATACAAAAACATTAGTCAAGTCCCAGATCTGTTCGTGCAGTCTTACCAACTCTTCTACGGCCATTGTCACAAAGAGTTCGTAAAACAGCACAAACAGATCCGGGAACATGTCTGTCCCTGGAGCTTTCTGTGGGGACACATTCAGTGAGTCATTCTGATTTTTCATTCCACTAATTCTAATTCCATGGCTGGTATACTTCATTATCCCAAGGAGTTGCTTTGCCCTGGCTTAGGGAGACATGCTCACATAGTAGCTTACTGAGTAGTATGCTAGTATGAGTATTGGGGGGGTGTAGTGTACCACGTTTGATTGGCGGATGCTGTGCAGGGGGATCCATACAGTTCCCACCATGGTGTCCCATATTAACCCTTTATTCCACACCTCCACCGTCAGCCCCAGGTCCAGCCTGTTGATCTCACTAGAGAGAGAGAGAGAGAGAGAGAGAACAAAAGGAAATGAAAGAGAGAAAAGACAGTACAGAGGAGAGAATACAAAGGAGGAAAGACAGCAGGAGAGAGAATGGGGAGGAGAGAGAAACGCTTGTGTGTGTGTCAAGAGGACAGGAATAAACTGAGTGGAAGAAGAGAGGGAGGGGAAGAGGGGTGAAGGACGGGATGAGGAGAAACTAGATTGGACAGAGGCATAAACGGCCCAGAGTTGGACATCAAAATGTGCTGTGTGATTGTAAAGATTCATCTCACACACATGCACACGCACACACAGCTTTGTTAATACACCCCAGACCTGGCCCCAGGATAAAGTGACTAAGGGGGCAATTGAAATCGGTGAGGGGGCACAATTTTGGGGGGGTTCTTGCATTGAAATATATATTAAATTATTCTTATATCACACTATACCACAATAAACAAAGTTCAAATGCAGAGACCCCCGAAACCATTAATTGAGTGCTTTTGAAGTGGCAGGTTGGTGCGAAATCTGTAGCCTAGTCAATGGACAGCGCCCTACACACTAAACAAGGCCGTTCTGGCGATGAATATAGGCTAAAAGATAGATAGGCTGTTTATAATAGGTGAATTAACCTATGTGAATGCAGCCACCCACACAGCTGCCTTACCAAAATAATGCTAACTAAATGCTGAAAGTAGTAGCCTAGTTATTAATGCATGCAAAAACAAATACTGGATAGCAGCTTGCCTTAGAATACCGACAACTGCGACTGCGAGTGAATGAATGCTAACAGAACAAAACAGAGGTACCAAGTAGTAGTCCTAGTAAACTAAATATCAGCTGGATAAAGGCATGACACAATCTATATTTGAGCTAGTTACATTAACAGCAAACAAACGCAGTAAACAAAAGACAAATGGATATCCAAATAACCAAAACACAGCCTACTACAGCGAGATGCAGCCATGCACAGCTGTCTTGCCAAACAAATATGCCTAAAAGGCCCACTTCAAACATGGAAAACCAAGCCGCTAATGAACACAGCAACAGGTTGTGATATGGCACAATACACTTCTGTGGATCAAATTCGACCCATGTAATCAATTAAGCAATGCCAGCCTACCATAAACACGTTTCCAAAACATACAGTTCCATCTACAACCATGAAAACCATTGTGGAATGTATCCATTTCTATGATGAAACATACCTATATGTATTTATACCCAGGGGCGTCATTTCGGTTCTTGTATTGGAATTATATTGAATTATGCTTATACAGTATCACGCTATATACCACAAGAAACATAAAAGTTCAAATGCCAACATCATCAAGTGCTTTTGACCAAGTAACAGGTTGGCACGAAATCTCCTCTGCACTCTATCAGCACCATGTACAGCACCCTACACATTAAAGCAAGGCCGTTGAAAACCTATGCTGGCTAAGAAAGTACATTTTGCCATTCCATACCATAGATTTTTTTTTTTTTTATGACGCCAATGGCTATACCACCAAGATTCTGATTAAAACCAACCAGCTAGATTGTTTCTTACCTTCTCAGAAGAGTTGCAGCCTCCTTGATGCTCTGAGGAACTTCCTGAGTAATCAATCATTCCCTTCTCCCTTCGAAATCTTCTTGGAAGGTCCACCTCAAATAGCAATTGGATTAGTTGAGATGGCATGCTTCTTCTGTGCTGACTGAACACGTTTGTGGAAGTGGAAAATGAGTTTATGCATGTAGCTGTGGACGCCCCACTCATGAGCCCTACGATCGCATGTTGAATATCGTGTGACGTGTACGTGGCATTGTGGGGTAATGGTGCTAAACACTTTGGCAAGTTCCTTGTCTTTTCGGAGACTATAATCCATTAGACAGAAAAAGCCCACGGTCCCCCCCCCCCCTCGACTCTATCGAGTCCAATATCCCCGTCAGTGGTTACTGGTTTGAAACAAGGAACTCAATGATGTCCACAACTGCCAACAAACACATGTGATTTCTCTCCAGCTTCCCATCATTAACAAGTGTTAAAACTGATGTTCCCATAGCACTTCGAACTTGTTTTTTTTCCCACAGTGCAGTGCATTTCAAATGCTCTTTGCTTGATGTGTGCCTACCGAATCCTTTGGTACGATCAATAACATGCTTCAAGTTAGAATACCCAGCTTGGGTGAAGGCCTTGTCTGCGTTAGCATTGGACCCAACACAGAACTTTCTACATGGGGGGGGGGGGGGGGATGACAGATCTGCAGTAATTGAGTATTCCAGTCACTCTCTTCCTACGAACCAGTTGCTATTAAATGAAAGTTTTTGGACAGAACCTGCAGCTAGGGTATGATTCTATGCTAAACTGGGCAGGGTCCTCTGTTCCAGGATCGCCAGCAACAGTCGGAGGTGGAGGGGTTGTGGAGCCATTATCCGAGCGGCGCTTGTGGAAGGGTGGGTAGGCTCTGCACGCGGTGCTAGCTGGACCTCAGCAGTTTGATGCTGCTGCTGCTCATCGCTATCCATTTCGGATATCCATCATGGCAGTGGCAGATTTGCTGGTTCGGTGCGCTCTGTCCATTGTACTAACACAGCGCAGCGGAGATACAGATTTTGCGCTAATCTGTTACTCAATCATTTTAACTTTTTGGCAAATGTTATAATAGGGACACAAAACAAAAACTGAGCCCCTTTTTGCCCCCTCGTGGAGCCGGGCCAGACACAGACAGACACACCTGGTACACCGCTTTGTTCACACCAATTACTTATGGGTCTGATGGTAACAAAAATAAAACATGTCTCTATACGAGAGAGTCTGGGAGGAATCTAGCAAACAGCCTTTACAAGACAACAAGGAGTTATTAAACAGAGAAATATGGGGGGGGTGGGACAAGAAAGTGAGCGAGAACAAGAGAGGAGAGCAGGGAACGGGAGACAAAGCATGAAAGTGTGTGTAACTGTATATGTGTGTGTGTATGTAAGAGAGAGAAGTGCCATCTAGAGAGTAAAGGGAGGGAGGTGGACATTGTATTCAGCGCCTGGAGGGAAAGAGTGGGAACTTTAATTTTTTTTAAATTTAAAAAGAGTTTGGCGGGATTTCCAGTCTGGGTAGTGACTTTTAAGTGCCATTTTCATTAGTGTCCGTAACTGAGGGTAGGGACTGGGAGCCATTACAAAGGGATATGAGTCTTACATAACACTTTCCGTGGTGCAACCACACCACAACGGACGCTAATCTGCAGTCAGCCAGCACAATACACACCAGTCAAACTAACACACTTACTGGCACACTACACACCAGACAAACTACTACTCGTTGGTAGTGATGGGGTGGGGGGGATGTGTATACGGTTGCATATTGCAATATTATTTGGGCCGATATTATATCGATATTAGACTCCAAGTATTGATTTGTAAAATATTTGCTACTGTAGACAGCGTAAGTCAGCGCTAATTGGCTGTACATGTGCGAAAAGTCCAATATTTTTCATCCTATAGCTTGTTCTCCATCATTATTTTTAAATAGTGAGCCAACATGTTTCAGCCCTTTATTTAACCTGACTAATCAAAAAACATTTTCTCATGCTCTCACTTGTCTCTCTGCAGCAGACATATAGTGAGCAATATGTTTGGAACATCAAATCGCAACATCAATACTTAATACATATAGAATTCAGAGAATCGTAAGAACCGTAGCACATATCGTATCAGCACCTAAGTACCGTGATAATATCGTATCATATCGAGAGTTCCCTGGCAATTCCCAGCCCTACTCACTGGCACACTTCACATTAGTCAAACTAATGTAGTACACCTTTACTTACATAATGCACACCAGTCAAGCTAGTATACACTCATTAGCCGACTACACACCAGTCAAACTAGTGCAGCCCCTCTGGCTAGTGCACTACACACCATCCACACTCACTGACTAGTTCACTCCACACCGTCCATACTCGCTGACTAGTTCACTCCCCACCGTCCACACTCGCTGACTAGTTCACTCCCCACCGTCCACACTCGCTGACTAGTTCACTCCACACCATCCACACTCGCTGACTAGTTCACTCCACACCGTCCACACTCGCTGACTAGTTCACTCCACACCATCCACACTCGCTGACTAGTTCACTCCACACCGTCCACACTCGCTGACTAGTTCACTCCACACCGTCCACTCTCACTGACTAGTTCACTCCACACCGTCCACACTCGCTGACTAGTTCACTCCACACCGTCCACACTCGCTGACTAGTTCACTCCACACCATCCACACTCGCTGACTAGTTCACTCCACACCATCCACACTCGCTGACTAGTTCACTCCACACCATCCACACTCGCTGACTAGTTCACTCCACACCATCCACACTCGCTGACTAGTTCACTCCACACCGTCCACACTCGCTGACTAGTTCACTCCACACCGTCCACACTCGCTGACTAGTTCACTCCACACCGTCCACTCTCGCTGACTAGTTCACTCCACACCGTCCACACTCGCTGACTAGTTCACTCCACACCGTCCACACTCGCTGACTAGTTCACTCCCCACCGTCCACACTCGCTGACTAGTTCACTCCACACCGTCCACACTCGCTGACTAGTTCACTACACACCGTCCACACTCGCTGACTAGTTCACTCCACACCGTCCACACTCGCTGACTAGTTCACTCCACACCGTCCACACTCGCTGACTAGTTCACTCCACACCGTCCACACTCGCTGACTAGTTCACTCCACACCGTCCACACTCGCTGACTAGTTCACTCCACACCGTCCACACTCGCTGACTAGTTCACTCCACACCGTCCACACTCGCTGACTAGTTCACTCCACACCATCCACTCTCACTGACTAGTTCACTCCACACCGTCCACACTCGCTGACTAGTTCACTACACACCATCCACACTCGCTGACTAGTTCACTCCCCACCGTCCACACTCGCTGACTAGTTCACTCCACACCATCCACACTCGCTGACTAGTTCACTCCACACCGTCCACACTCGCTGACTAGTTCACTCCACACCGTCCACACTCGCTGACTAGTTCACTACACACCATCCACACTCACTGACTAGTTCACTCCACACCGTCCACACTCGCTGACTAGTTCACTCCACACCGTCCACACTCGCTGACTAGTTCACTCCACACCATCCACACTCACTGACTAGTTCACTCCACACTGTCCACACTCGCTGACTAGTTCACTCCACACCGTCCACACTCACTGACTAGTTCACTACACACCATCCACACTCACTGACTAGTTCACTCCACACCATCCACACTCACTGACTAGTTCACTCCACACCGTCCACACTCGCTGACTAGTTCACTCCACACCGTCCACACTCACTGACTAGTTCACTACACACCATCCACACTCACTGACTAGTTCACTACACACCATCCACACTCACTGACTAGTTCACTCCCCACCGTGCACACTCACTGACTAGCACACTGGCTGTTACTAAGTGCCCCGTTCAAGTCTGAAAATGGAAACGTCCCCAAAGAGAAGGTAATATGAAAGAAGAGGAAGAGAAAGACGAGCGAAGATGAGGGAACAGTAGGAGAAGAAAGTAAAAGGAAGTAAGTAAGAGATCAAGGTGCACTTTGGTAGGATGAGGACAAGGGGGAGTGGAGAGAGAGGGGCTGGGAGGAAGCCAATGTGGAGAGGGAGTGAGTGATAGAGGCACCAAGGGAGAAAGGATGGATGAGGGAGCAGAAGAAGGGAAAAGGAGGTAGATGGAGGATAAAGAGAGATGGATGGAGATGAAAGAGGAAATGTAATCAGAGGGGTGATGGAGTGACAAAGAAAATGAGAGACAGATGGAGAGAATGGTGACGAGAGGGTGATGGAGTGATAGAGAAGGAGAGGACTCACAACATGAAGTCCTGCTCCCAACTGGGCAGGCTGCCTCGGACAGCGATGGTGGTGCTCTTCACATTCTGCACCTTCAGGGTCAAGTACGTGTTGAACTTCTCTGAGGAAGAGAGAGAGAGAGAGAGAGAAAGAACTGAAATTCTATGTGAGGGAGAAAGAAAAAAAACACTTTCACAACCCCGGTTCTCTGATAATGAGTGAAATGTACAGTTCCAGTCAAAAGCTTTAACCCACCTACTCATTTTCTAAATGTTGTACTATTTTCTAAATTGTATAATAATAGTGAAGGCATCAAAACTATGAAATAACACATATGGAATCATGTGGTAACCAAAAATACATTATATTTTATATTAATATTTGAGACTCTTCAAAGTAGCCACCCTTTGCCTTGATGACAGCTTTGCATACTATTGGAATTCTCTCAACCAGCTTCATGAGGTAGTCACCTGGAATGCATTTCAATTAACAGGTGTGCCTTGTTAAAACTTAATTTGTGGAATTTCTTTCCTTCTTAATGCGTTTGAACCAATTAGTTGTGTTGAGACAAGGTAGGGGTGGTATACAGAAGATAGCCCTATTTGGTAAAAGACCAAGTCCATATAATGGAAAGAATAGCTCAAATAAGCAAAGGGAAATGACAGTCCATCATTACTTTTAGACATGAAGGTCAGTCAATCCAGAACATTTCAAGAACTTTTACAGTTTCTTCAAGTGCAGTCGCAAAAACCATCAAGCGCTGTGATGAAACTGGCTCTCATGAGGAATGCCACAGAAAAGGACCCAGACTTACCTCTAATGCAGAGGATACATTCATTAGAGAGTTACCAGCCTCAGAAATTGCATCCCAAATAAATGCTTCAGAGTTCGTCTGTCGGAGACAGACAGATCGAATGGCGAAAGAGGTGAGGCCTTTCCTCTTTGTAAGGTGCCACTTGCCAGTCCTCTGGTCATTCTCAAGCATGCCTCTATTCCTTGTGCTCTTGCGAGCAGGGAAATGCAGTGATACGTCGCACTCATATTATCAGAGAACCGGGCTAACAAAAGTAACCTTAAGTTCTCTTTCAAATAGTTTTTTTCCCGATGTATCACATATGGGGAAATGGCCAAGTCCCATATTGCAGACATGCTCTTCAAAACTAGGGTAGTCCCAACAGCATCACCCATCAGAGGCTCCGACACTGAGGACACTATGCGCCAACGAAGGTGCAGTGATGTCTAGTCTGTAAAACCTCAAATTTATGAGGAGTGGCCCAACATGCCGTCGCAAATCAAGATTAAAGTAGTGGATTTGTTTAACTGCATGTCGCCCTAGCTCCCTGTTGCTGTCTGTGCCATTGACCGTTGACCTGGTGAAACTAGAATTTTGAATTGTCTTTAGTAACAAGGAAATACTTTCTCTTTTTTAGCACATAATATTATATGTAGCCCTATTAGGACAAGAAAAATGTACCACAGATTATTTTCAGAAGGAGGAACCACACAGACTCGGATGAGGTGTTTCATCCAAGTTTGTGTGGTTACATACAGTGCATTTGGAAAGTATTCAGACCCCTTGACTTTTTCCACATTTTGTTACGTTACAGCCTTATTCAAAAATGTATTAAAATAGTTTTTCCCCTCAATCTACAATACCCCATAATGACAACGCAAAAATAGGTTTATAGTAATTTGTGCAAATTTATAAAATAAAAAAACTGAAATGTCACATTTACATAAGTATTCAGACCCTTTACTCAGTACTTTGTTGAAGCAACTTTGGCACTGATTAGAGCCTCAAGTCTTCTTGGGTATGACGCTACAAGGGGCAGCGTCGCTGCACAGCTATTTTCAGGTCTCTCCAGAGATGTTCGATCGGGTTCAAGTCCGGGCTCTGGCTGGGCCACTCAAGGACATTCAGATACTTGTCCCGATTGCCACTCCTGTGCTGTCTTGGCTGTGTGCTTAGAGTCGTTGTCCTGTTGGAAGGTGAACCTTCGCCCCAGTCTGAGGCCCTGAGAGCTCTGGAGCAGGTTTTCATCAAAGATCTCTGTACTTTGCTCCGTTCATCTTTCCCTCAAACCTGACTAGTGAGCTTCGTCACTTCCTGTTGTACGCGGAACGAGGAAGAGCTCGGTTTTGTTTGTTTGGAAAGTTTGTCGTTTAAAAGTATATTGGAAAGTTCTTGGTAGCTACCTAGCTTCTTATGTTGGATCCCGCGACGCAGTTGGCATCAGTTGCTGGGACTGCTTGTATCTTTCCAGTGATCCTGCCGACCAAGGACGGTTCTGAGGAGCTATTTGGCGTCGCAGCTAGCCTAGCTGCTAGCTAGCTGGACATAAAGCTAGCGAGGTGTTCTTGAACGCAGACCGCGACGCAGTTAGCCATTGTGGCTGGGACCGCGGATTGTCCCAGGTTTGTGGCTGTCTAGATCCCTGCTGTTTGTTGTTTTCAATTTTCCCCGTGACCTGCCCTGTCTGGAACTGTGAGGAGTAACAGGCTAAAATACGTTGCTAGCTACCATGACAAAGACCAAAGCCGGCTTAGAGGACAGTGCCAGTGGTGTCTCTATCACAAGTGAAGGATCTTTTAAACAAAGAAACCTATAAAGCAGTTGTTACAACAACAAGAAAATAGTTCCAAGTGTTTTGTCCAAATACTTGTGGATTCTACTAATAAAAGAATGGACGACCTGACCAGAGAGGTCCAGGTCCTGAAGAACAGTTTGCAGTTCTCCCAGGGTCAGCTCGACAAGTTGAAACAGGAGAAGGGCAAGATGACAGCAATCTGTAAGTCACTGAGAGAGGACATCAGTTCTGTGTGTGAGAATCCATGATAACAATGACAGATAAATCAGACTTTCTCGAGGGACAATCAAGGCAAAACAACATGGTTGTGGACGGAATTGCGGAATCTCCACGAGACCTGGATGGAGTCTGAGGACAAAGTGAGGGAAATGATCTCTGAGAAATTGAAGATGGACCACAGGAAGATTGAGGTGGAGCGCGCCCACAGGACTGGAAAACCCACCGCTGGCCCAGGTGATAGGCCCAGGCCAATAGTGGTCAAGTTCCTGAGGTTCAAGGACAAGGTAGCTGTTCTAGAAAGAGCCAAGAACTTGAGAGGAACGTACATCTTCCTCAATGAGGACTTTCCTGAAGCTGTGCTCCAAAAGAGGGAAAAACTGATCCCAGCCATGAAAGCTGCCAGAGCGCGTTGGGACATTGCGTACATCCGCTACGACAGGCTCATTGTCCACCCTCCCTCCCAGAAGCCTGGAAGGGATGAGAGAGCCAAACCAATGGGTTCGTAGCCTCAACCCCGCAGCACCACACACACCAATTGATTAATGGACTGCTGAATGTATATTTTTTTCTCCTGCTTTGTCTGATCTTTTCAATATATTATGTCTATCTCTGAAAAGCTACCCAGGAAATTAATAAAAAATAAATTAACAACAGACTTTCAGCATTCTTATAGAGAAGGGCACTCAACATGTACTGCACTGACACAAATGACTGATGATTAGTTTAAATAAATTGATAATAAGAAGATTGTGGGAGCTGTACTGTTAGATTTCACTGCAGCCTTTGATATTATTCATTATTATGTTGAAAAAACTTAAGCGCTATGGCTTTTCAACCTCTGCCATATTGTGGATTCAGAGCCATCTAATAGAAGTCATCGTTTTTTTTATAGTAGCGTCTCTAAAGTCAAACATGTAAAGTGTGGTGTACCGCAGGGCAGCTCTCTAGGCCCTCTGCTCTTTTCTATGTTTACCAATGACCTGCCACTGGCATTAAACAAAGCATGCGTGTCCATGTATGCTGATGATTCAACCATATACGCGTCAGTAACCACAGCTAATGAAGTCACTGAAACCGTTAACAAAGAGTTGCAGTCTGTTTTGGAATGGGTGGCCAGTAATAAACTGGTCCTGAACATCTCTAAAACTAAGAGCATTGTATTTGGTACAAATCATTCCTTAATTCAGGCTGCAAGCCCGACGCCGGCACACTTATGACAACATCCAGCTCAAGTGCAGGGCGCGAAATTCAAAATATATTTTTTAGAAATATTTAACTTTCACACATTAACAAGTCCAATACAGCATTTGAAAGATAAACATCTTGTGAATCCAGCCAACATGTCCGATTTTTAAAATGTTTTACAGCGAAAACACCACGTATATTTATGTTAGCTCACCACCAAATAGAAAACAGGACAGATATTTTTCACAGCACAGGTAGCATGCACAAAGCCAGCCTAACTAACCAAGATCCAACCAAACTAACCAAGAAACAACTTCATCAGATGACAGTCCTATAACATGTTACACAATAAATCTATGTTTTGTTCGAAAAATGTGCATATTTGAGGTATAAATCAGTTTTACATTGATGCTACCATCACAGCTACCGTCAGAAATAGCACCGAAGCAACCAGAGTAATTACAGACACCAACGTCAAATACCTAAATACTCATCATAAAACATTTCTGAAAAATATATGGTGTATAGCAAATGAAAGACAAAGATCTTGTGAATACAGCCAATATTTCAATTTTTTTAAGTGTTTTACAGCGAAAACACAATATAGCGTTATATTAGCTTACTACAATAGCTAACACACAACAACATTGATTCAATGCAAACGGTAGCGATAGCACAGTTCGACAGATATATGAAATAGCATCCCAAAATGGGTCCTACTTTTGGTGATCTTCCATCAGAATGTTGCACAAGGGGTCCTTTGTCCAGAACCGTCTTTGTTTGGGTTTAGAACGACCTCTTTCCCTCTTGAATTAGCAAGCACACTGGCCCAGTGGCGCGAAGCTCTCCTTCGTGAACAAAGTCAAACAACGCAACACGCCTAACGTCCCGAATAAATTTCAATAATCTAATAAAACTATATTGAAAAAACATACTTTACGATGATATTGTAACATGTATCAAATAAAATCAAAGCCGGAGATAGTATTCGCCTATAACGACGGCTTTCCAGAAGGCGATTCCAGGTTCATCTTCGCGCTTTCGAAAAAACAGGAAATGGCGGACAACTCATTCCAAGAGGATTTATTCCACTTCAGACCAAGATAATCCATTCATTTCTTCTCTCACTTCCTCTTGACATCTAGGGGAAGGTGTATGACGTGTATGTATACCAATACGTATCATGCCCATTTATAGGCAAGCCTTTGAACAGAGACCTCGATTTCAGAAATCTCACTTCCTGTCAGGAAGTGGGCTGCAGAAGGAGTTCTGTTTCACTCAGAGAAATAATTCAAACGGTTTTAGAAACTAGAGAGTGTTTTCTATCCAATAGTAATAATAATATGCATATTGTACGAGCAAGAATTGAGTACGAGGCCGTTTGAAATGGGCACCTTTTTCCAAGTTACTCAATACTGACCCTGCAGCCATAAGAAGTTTAAGTGCTAGACCTCAGCTGAATCTGGTAATGAATGCTGGGGCTGTTGAACAAGTTGAGGAGACTAAATTACTTGGTGTTACCTTAGATTGTAAACTGTCATGGTCAAAACATATAGATTCAATGGTTGCAAAGATGGGGAGAAGTCTAGCTGTAATAAAGAGATGCTCTGCTTTTTTGACACCACACTCCTAAAAGCAAGTTCTGCAGGCTCTAGTTTTGTCTAATCTTGATTATTGTTCAGTCGTGTGGTCCAGTGCTGCAAGGAAAGACCTAGTTAAGCTGCAGCTGGCCCAGAACAGAGTGGCACGTTTTGATCTTAATTGTAATCAGAGGGCTGATATAAATACTATGCATGCCAGTCTCTCTTGGCTAAGAGTTGAGGAGAGACTGACTGCATCACTTATTTTTATAAGAAACATTCTTGTGTTGAAAATCCCAAATTGTTTGCATAGTCAACTTACACACAGCTCTGACACACACACTTATCCCACCAGATATGCCACCAGGGGTCTTTTCATAGTCCCCAAATCCAGAACAAATTCAAGAAAATGTACAGTATTATATAGAGCGCTTATTGCATGGAACTTCCTTCCATCTCATATTGCTCAAATAAACAGCAAACCTGGTTTCAAAAAACAGATAAAGCAACACCTCGTGGCACAACGCCTCTCCCCTATTTGACCTAGATAGTTTGTGTGTATGAATTGATATGTAGGCTATGTGTGCCTTTTTAAAAATTTATGTAGTTTTGTCCTTGAGCTGTTCTTGTCTAATGATGTCCTGCATAATGTCATTCTGTATTATGTTTCATGTTTTGTGTGGACGCCAGGAAGAGTAGCTGCTGCTTTTGCAACAGCTAATGGGGATCCTAATAAAATACCAAATACCAAAATACCTGCTGCTGAAAAACATCCCCACAGCATGATGCTGCCACCACCATGCTTCACCGTAGGGAGGGTGCCAGGTTTCCCCCAGACGGGACGCTTGGCATTCAGGCCAAAGAGTTCGATATTGGTTTCATCAGACCAGAGATCATCAAATGATGATCAATGGAAACAGCATGCACCCGAGCTCAATTTTGAGTCTTATAGCAAAGGGTCTGAATACTTATGTATCTGTTTTTATCTTTAATAAATTAGCAAACAATTCTAAAAACCCGTTTTTCTTTGTCATTATGGGGTATTGTGTGTAGATTGATGAGGACATTTATTTATTTAATCCATTATAGAATAAGGCTGTAACATAACAAAATGTGGAAAAAGTGAAGGGGTCTGAATACTTTCCGAATGCACTGTAGGTAGAGACAGGTCGATTGTGTGTTTATGCAGGCGTGTGTGTGTGTGTGTGTGGGGGGGGGGGTCTAATACACTCGTTCAAACAGGCGTCACACACACACGGTATCCCCAAAATGTTTCCCTTGCTCCCCTTTTTTCCCTGTCTCTCTTGTTTCTAGTCCTCCTGGTTTCGACCCTTGCCTGTCCTGACTCCGAACCCACTTGCCTGACCACTCTGCCTGTTCCGTCTTCAAGCCTGCCTATCCCTTTATACTGTTTGGACTCGGATTTGGTTGCTGAACCCCTGCCTGGCCTGACCTCGAGACTGCCATTCGTCTGGAACTGTTTTAAGAACTACAGTCCGAAAAGTTTCTGAAATATACTACCGGCTTTTTTAAGTCTCAGGTTTTTTTTCCAAATATATGTTTTTTTAAATTTTATTTCCAAGAGCATTTAATTTCTGGATTTGACTGTTTTACTTTGACATGGCAGTTGTCTCACACCCTGACTTTTGAACTTCAGCTAAGTATTTCAACATTAAACATTTTGATAATTGTTACATATTTAATGTACCTGATAAGAAAAAAAGAGTCAAATATGTGCATAAGCACTAAATATATTATTTTCTACGGAATACAGTTCACAGTTTTGCTTCAGTACCATCACACTGAACAAAGTGATCCATTATAGTGCTTTTTCGACATTTTACACATCAAGTCACACAAGATCTGGGAAGTGACAGTGGAGAACAAGGATATGAGAAGTAGTAGTCTTCCTAGGTTTTGGCCTTTCTAGGGAGTTTTTCCTAGCCACCGTGCTTCTACACCTGCATTGCTTGCTGTTTGAGGTTTTAGGCTGGGTTTCTGTACAGCACTTTGAGATATCAACTGATGTAAGGGCTATATAAATAAATTTGATTTGATTTGAGTAGTGATGGTGGAAATCAATACAGTTACATATTGGGATATTATTTGACAATCGCAATATTATTTTAGACGATATTGAAAATATTATTTTACGCTAGTCGACTGTACCTGCACCAAAACTCCAGTATTTTTCCTTCATAGCTTGTTCTCTATCCTCCTTTTTAAATATTGAGCCAATGTAACGGCAGCCTTCCCTCTCTTCACGAGAAGAGAGGGTGTAACAGGGATCGGACCAACACGCAGCGTAGCCAGTGAACACGATACAAAATAACAAAATGTGGCAAACCGATACAGTCCTAGCTGGTGCAGAGAAAACACAAAGACAGGAGACAACCACCCACAAACCCCAACACAAAACAAGCCACCTATATATGATTCCCAATCAGAGACAACACAAAACACCTGCCTCTGATTGAGAACCATATTAGGCCAAACATAGAAACAGACAAACTAGACACACAACATAGAATGCCCACCCAGCTCACGTCCTGACCAACACTAAAACAAGCAAAACACAAAAGAACTATGGTCAGAACGTGACAGCCAATTTGTTTTCAGCACTTCCATGATTGACCAAAACTAATTTTCTCATGCCGCTCTTGTCCCTCTGCAGCAGACATATGAGTAATATGTTTGGAACATAGAATCACAACAAAATCACAGTATCGAATCGACATATATATCGCATTCGCACCTATGTGATAATATCGTATCATGAGGTCCCTGGCAATTCCCAGCCATACAAACTTTTGCCTGCTCAATACTGCTCATCACATAATATTTTACCGTCTTTATGGTATATTGTAAAAACCTATTTCCAAAGTTATTTTTAACATTTATGGCAATTTATCATTATCCTGTTATAACCACCACACAGTCATTACCACCACAATCTACACATATTTCTTAAAAAAATATATATTTACACATACAATATCACACTCCTGTCTTCTTCAAGTGTAAAGCACTTACATGTCCTCAATATAACTAGTTAAAAATGATAAATACAACCATTTCAACAAGTTATTGCATTGTTTATGGAAGCCTCAAAGTAGGTATTCAAGCACAGGCAGCAAATGGACATAGTTATGCAATATGGATATAAAAAATTATTATGCGGTAGTGCCAAATCCTATAGATAGATAAACCAAATAATCAAAATGTTATTTGTCACATGCGCCGAATACAACAAGTGTAGAATTTACAATGAAATGCTTACTTACGAGCCCCTTCCCAACAATGCAGTTAACAATAAAGAAAATTAACAAGTAGATAAGAAAAAAGTAAAACAATAAAATAACAATAATGAGGCTATATACAAGGAGTACCGGTAACGAGTCAGTGTACTGTACTGGGGTACGAGGTAGTTGGTGTGATTGATTGAGGTAAAATGTACATGTAGCGCAGCAGTCTAAGGCACTGCATCTCAGTGCTAGAGGCGTCACTACAGACACCTTGGTTCGAATCCAGGCTGTATGACAACCGGCCGTGATTTGGAGTCCCATAGGGTGGCGCACAATTGGCCCAGCATCGTCCAGGTTTGGCCGGTGTAGGCCGTCATTGTAAATAAGAATTTGTTCTTAACTGACTTGCCTAGTTAAATAAAGGTTAAATAAATAAATAAAATCACAACCCATTGTGGTTTTGATTCAGTTTTAAACAAAAATTGATGGTTGTATGATCTGATGGTAATGACAGAAGGGGGTTTGTTTGTTAAATATCATACTTTCATCAACAGAAATACTTTGTTCATTTAATCTGGAAACAAAAACTGATATTGGCTGGGATTATACAATGATTATAATAAAAATAAAAAAAATAATATTTAACTAAAATTTTTTTAAAGATAAGACAAGCCAAAAGTATCCTTAGTTGCAAAATCACCCACAGATGTAGGACCAGACTATGTATAGATAGGGCCAGGACGTTTTTCTGATCACATGACCTGACCAGGTCCTAGTTATAGCCTCAGTAGCCCAAATTTAGACACTTTTATGAATTATTTAATTTATTAATAAGATGTGGTCTAAGGGCATTCCATTGTGACAGCTTGTGAGATACTGTAAGTCATGGTCCAATGACTGTACTTGCTAAAAGCATATGTCCCACGTCCGAAACTACATCCATAATTTGTAGACGGTTCTGATTGGTGAGGAGCCATTTGCATTGCCGAGCAGTGAACAGGAAATTATGAAATCCGGTTTTTAGATGCTACTCCAGACTACTGAAATCAAAACCAAACATGGATTGCATGTTGTCTTCTCACTTCACGTGCACACCTGTTTGTTTCACACCCTTGTACACCTGTTTGTTCACACCTGTTTGTTTCACACCCTTGTACACCTGTTTGTTCACACAAGTTTGTCTAGCTAATCAGCCTCGCATTATGGGCACCATGCTTCCCCAGATGGGAAGTAGAGGAACCATGTGCTTGCGTGCAAAGCCAGAACAAAACATTGCCATTCATATTAATGTTCGATTTGGGTAGGGGGTTAGCATCTTAAAACTGGATTTCATAGCAATGCAAACAAGCACTTCTCCATTCAGAACTGTTTACAGTCATTGACCATGACTTCTCGTAAGCTTTCGCAATGGAATGCCCTTAGACCCTTTTTTATTAATAATTCATAAAATGTGTCTAAATTTGGGTTATAGCCTCACATGGTCAGGTAAACTCCTGTACCTATTGGACACAGCAAGCAAGTTTGATCGAATTTAGTCCTGTATGTTTTTTCCATTTTATTTCTAGGTTCTCAGCAGCACTTACCTTAGCTAGAAGATTTTAATGGCCTAATGTGATGCTCCATTAGCCGTTACAGGTTAGGTACTGTTTGGTATAGCAGAGAAAATGTTCAACCAACCTTAACGATACGGCCTCAATTCCCGACAATTCTAAACGTCCATGTCTAGTTTCAAGGGGTTCGTTGCATTTAGAAAATGCTCTGTTATTAAATAAAAATGCTCCATGAAATAATAAAAAAAATGTATACACCGTCATCTTGTCTATTTCAAATCTTCTCTCATTGATCAAGACAGGCGAGTGTCTTTTATGGTGGTCCAAAAAAACATTTGTTAGAGGTGCATGCTACCACCTACTGTTCGGGGTGAAAACTGGGGAACTTTAATCCAGAAAAACACAGGGAAATAGGGAAACATACCCCTTTAGTCAGATTCAAGTGTCTGCTCCAATCCCTGCAGGCTTTGGGGCTTGAGGGAAGTACATCTTCAGACAATATTCCCTGCAATGTTTCGGCAGTAAAGTCTTGGAGATCCAGAAACGTTTTTGCTGCATTCACAATTATCTTCAAATCTTCAATTTCTTTTTAGTTTTACTTATACAATTTATCACCAGTGCAATAAATGCAACAAAATTCAGCTTCTTCACATTCAGTAGCTCAGGATCCCTCAACAACACTTTCTGTAGGCTGCAGGGTATCCATTGCCATTTCTTCCTCATTTGAACTTGCTGGTTCCGCAATTTGCACTGTTTCTGCATAGGAGACATGGTGGACAACCTGGATTCTTGCTACTTTGACCTCCTTCGCCCTTAAAGGGCACTCCTGGACCTCGGGAACGTGGTTCCCACCACAATTGCGGCAGTGTATTTACTGACTCCTCCACAACATATTTATTCCGTCTACACACACTTGCCATGAGGACAAACTTTTTACATTTAAGACACTGCAACGGTCTGTTCACATAAGCTCTCACTGCGTATCTCATATACACCAGCTTTTCATGTGTCAGAGGATATTCTTCATCAAATAGCAATAGCACCGGTAGGCTTTCCTCATTCCTTCCATTCGCCATACGGTTCAATCAATGTGCCTCCACTATTCCTGGTACCTGGTGCTTTAGATTTTCAGCCTCCATTTCCACCGCGACGCCAGAGATGACACCTTTTACTGGTGGCCTGTTCTGAAAATCAAAGCGTTCTACTTCACACTCCAATAATTCCCAGAGACAATGCACTTTCCTTCTGTTCTTCTGGACATATAATACATCAACACCCAACCACTCCTGGTCACTTTAATTAAATTCACCTTTCGCAGTGCATCCTCCACCATCTCCTTGACTGCAAATGGATCTCCCAAAAACACATCCTTACCCATGAAATGTATTCCAACAAGGAATGAAGCATTATTAGACCGATGCCTGTCTTCATTAACAACTTTAGCCCGTTTTGCACCATTCTTCAATGTTAGTTTTCTACTCATGTCTATTTACTTTACTCAACGCACCATCCGATTCAAACAGTGCTTCCGCCATCATCACTTGTTCCTCGTCCGCAGGTGGGTCATCATGACATGCCTGTCTCAATCAATGAGAGGAGATTTGAAATAGACAAGATGGCAATGTACACATTGTTGGATTACTTCAAGGAGCAAAACATTTATTTTATTTAATAATGGAGCATGTTCTTAATTCCAACAAACCCCCGGCAACTAGACATGAACGTTTAGAAAACGATGATTATCTTCCACGTCAGGAATTGAGGAAGTATCGAAAAGGTAAAGGTTGGTCGAAGATTCTCTGTCCTACGCCAAACAGTACCTATCTAATAATACCTATCAGCCAGCTGGAACAGAGTAATGGTCTGACTAGGCAATATTTTGAATAGCTACACGTACCTTGGGGTCCATCCAGCTTGGCTTTCTTCACTGTGAAAACAGAGGAACAGAGTCACACAGGGCAACACCATCTCTTGACAGAACTCTTACACAAAGAACATAACATGCTGGATCCATTTTCCTCCAAAATGACCGTCAATTTCCTCTTTTGTGGGTAGTTCTGAGTCTCACTTTGGTTATTTTCTCTGGATCCCCATTAGCATCCACTCTTGGGGTAAACACAAACATTAAACGATTGTTGTGAATTCTCCAAGGAAATATCAAAACCAACTAATCAAAGTGGCCAAGTGCTCAATAGAAATGGGACACTTTCAGCATGCCTCATGGACGAAAGTGAGTTATTTACTTGTTTGTACCTTACTTTGTTTTCACTGCTCTTTTGCTTGGCATATGCTACTAGCATGTAGTCCATTTAAGTCTATATGTGATTATAGTATTGCCACTTTTTGTCGTCTAATAATTAGTCCTTTTCAACCCCATACCATTTCTAATAACAATCATACGCATCGACAGAAACAATAATATATACAGCAAGACACACCTTATATACCCACATGGAGGAATACTTTTGCCTTTGACTTAGAAGCTTAAAAAAATGAACTAAAACTCTGCTGAAAACAAATACAGATGAAGGCTTTCATATGTGTCACTGCTTGACATCTGGGGTGATTTTACACACAGTACACATTGTTGTGGGACAAAATGAGCCAGCAACCCTGTGGTTATAGGACAAATGCACTACCCCAGTGACAATTCCTGGCAGAGGCTTTAGCGCACCCACAGACTCCATCCTAAATGGCACCCAATTTCACTTTGTCCTAAATGGCACCCTATTTCACTTCAAAAGGGAACTACTTTTGACCAAAGCGTTGGTAAAATGTACTGCACTATATAGCGAATAGGGAGACATTTGGGACTCCGCCATAGGAGGTTACACTAGTATGACAGGCCTGTTGTGTTTTATCAGTGTGGTGTTGCAGTAGATACAGAAGGAGGTGGTTGGTGGAAATGCAGATTTTTTTTGAGTGCATAGGCTTTACTTGTCTTGTGTTACCATGCAGTCACTGCCTACACTGTGCAAAACAGATTTAGTCACAAGCCTAACTTTCAATAAAGTTTTCTTTATCAAAATATATTCGACATCAATCTCCAGGGACCTCATTTATCAACCGTGCATACGTTTCATAATACAAACTGGCGTGCGTGGGCCACATTATTAGGATTTATCAAAATGTCGCACACTACATATACGCATGTTTTCATTGATAAATCACAGCCATGTCATATTTGTGCGCTCGTGAACTAGCGCTACAACCCTGCCTGGAAAACCCCTTCTATTAACCTTTTATGGTAACAAAAATACCCCCATTTGCTGTATGATTTGGAGATGTTGCAACTGGGCCATAGCCATTTCTATAAGAAAGCAGAAAAGCAAATTTGATCACATTTCTGTATGAGTGTGGGCAGAATGTTTTCATCTTTTGCAGTGACTTAAAAAAAAAATGCATGTTGCCTATAGCGAGTGCCAAACGCTGGACTCATTCTGCAAGAATGATTGTCTATTGAACAAATATTGCACAACAATACTGTAGCCTACCCATACTGTCATAGGCTATACCGGTCTATTTCGTTTTGAGCATGGTTGACTATTGAATGAGCGATGAATAAATGGTAGCCTAATATTTGTTGTGGAGTTGGAATAAACCAGTCATGTCAGAAAAGGAGAGACATGCCCCGCAATATGATTAAGGTCTATATAATTAAAGTAAAATAAATATATTAGGCGACATTCTGCTATATGACCTCATCAACGGCAAATGCCGCTTTTTGTCATTAGGCCTACGTTTTAATGTTTTTATTAGCCTACCACTATTATAATTCCTGTGCATCAAACACCTCGATTTCCCCCCCAAAAATGTGGTTTCTAAACATTTTCCACTACAAGTTGTGTGTATGCATGGTCTGAGATTTGCGTGGAAACATGCACACTTTCCTGTCAATTTCAAAATGTATAAATACCAACCGTTGAGCGAAACTGGCACACGCAAGGTTTAGAGTATTTTTTTGTACCTTTTGATAAATGAGGTCCCAGGGTTGTTTAGATGAAAGCTATAATGCCAAATGTGTTTGTTTAAAAAAAATAAAGAAACAGGGAAGCACCGGTGACTCGGTCAATATTTTTTGGGGGTCAAATGAAGCAGATGCTAAACTACAGGACTGTTTTGCTACACAGACTGGAATATGTTCTGGGATTCTTCCGATGACATTGAGGAGTACATCACATCAGTCACTGGCTTCATCAATAAGTGTGTCGATGACGTCATCCCCACAGTGACTGTACGTACACACCCCAACCAGAAGCCATGGATTACAGGCAAAATCCGCACTGAGCTAAAGGGTCGAGCTTCCGCGTTTAAGGAGCGGGACTCTAACCTGAAAGCTTATAAGAAATCCTGCTATGCCCTCCGACGAACCATCAAACAGGCAAAGCGTCAATACAGGACCAAGATTGAGTCGCACTACACCGGCTACGATGCTCGTCGGATGTGGCAGGGCTTGCAAACTATTACAGACTACAAAGGGAAGCACAGCCGCGAGCTGCCCAGTGACACAAGCCTACCAGACGAGCTAAATCACTTCTATGCTCGCTTCGAGGTAAGCAACACTGAGGCACGCATGAGAGCATCAGCAGTTCTGGATGACTGTGTGATCACGCTCTCCATAGCTGATGTGAGTAAGACCTTTTAACAGGTCAACATTCACAAGGCCGCGGGGCCAGACGGATTACCAGGACTTGTACTCAGAGCATGCGCTGACCAACTGGCAAGTGTCTTCACTGGCATTTTCAACCTCTCTCTGACTGAGTCTGTAATACCTACATGTTTCAAGCAGACCACCATAGTTCCTGTGCCCAAGAACACTAAGGTAACCTGCCTAAATGACTACTGACCCATAGCACTCATGTCTGTAGCCATGAAGTGCTATTGAAAGAATGGTCATGGCTCACATCAACACCATTATCCCAGAAACCCTAGACCCACTCCAATTTGCATACCGTCCCAACAGATCCACAGATGATGCAATATCTATTGCACTCCACACTGCCCTTTCCCACCTGGACAAAAGAAAGACCTAAGTGAGAATGCTATTCATTGACTACAGCTCTGCGTTCAACACCATAGTACCCTCAAAGCTCATCACTAAGCTAAGGACCCTGGGACTAAACACCTCCCTCTGCAACTGGATCCTGTACTTCCTGACGGGCTGCCCCCAGGTGGTAAGAGTAGGTAACAACACATCCACCACACTGATCCTCAACAGGAGGGCCCCTCGGGGGTGCGTGCTCAGTCCCCTCCTGTACTCCCTGGTCACTCATGACTGCATGGCCAGGCATGACTCCAACACCATCATTAAGTTTGCAGATGACACAACAGTGGTAGGCCTGATCACCGACAACGATGAGACAGCCTATAGGAAGACCTGGTCATGTAGTGCCAGAACAACAACCTCTTCCTCAACGTGATCAAGACAAAGGAGATGATTGTGGACTACAGGAAAAGGAGGACCGAGCACTCCCCCATTCTCATCGACGGGGCTGTAGTGGAGCAGGTTGAGAACTTCAAGTTCCTTGGTGTCCACATCACCAACAAACTATCATGGTCCAAACACACCAAGACAGTCGTGAAGAGGGCATGACAAAGCCTATTCTCCCTCAGGAGACTGAAAAGATTTAGCATGGGTCCTCAGATCCTCAAAAAGTTCTACAGCTGCACCATTGAGAGCATACTGACTGGTTGCATCACTACCTGGTATGGCAACTGCTCGGCCTCCGACCACAAGGTACTACAGAGGGTAGTGCGTACAGCCTAGTACATCACTGGGGCCAAGCTTCCTGCCATCCAGGACCTCTATACCAGGCAGTGTCAGAGGAAGGCATAAAAATCAAAGACTCCAGCCACCCTAGTCATAGACTGTTCTCTCTGCTACCGCACGGCAAGCGGTACCGAAGCGCCATGTCTAGGTCCAAAAGGCTTCTTAACAGCTTCTACCCCAATCCATAAGACTCCTGAACAGCTAATCAAATGGCTACCGAAACGATCTTCACCCCCCCCACCCCCTTTTACACTACTGCTACTCCCTGTTTATTATCTATGCATAGTCACTAACTCTACCTACATGTACATATTACCGCGACTAACCGGTGCCCCCGCACATTGACTCTGTACTGGTATCCCCTGTATATAGCCTCTCTATTGTTATTTACTACTGCTCTTTAATTACTTGTTACTTAAACTTTTTACTTATCTATTTTTAGTTAAAGAAATTGAACCAACTTGTGCTGAAGGATACCTCTGTCATTCAGCCAGTTCAGGAACAAACAACAATAATTTGAAAGATTGCCTAATAGGCCTATGACTACGTGGTTAAGCTATTTGTAGGCTATAGCCTAATGTAAATACAAATACATATAGCTTAATATCATTGCACTGTTTGTGATGAGAGCTTTAGTTTCATTGTATTGTGTAGTTTACAATACGCTGTATCATAAATAAACATTGATTTGATTAGCTTGAATACATGGTTACAATACACCTTATTACAGAATAAAAGAAAACAGAGGAACTATCAATTAATTTAATTGCACAGATTAAACATGCTATCAAATCGATTGACCAAGTACTGAAATCATAGTCACACACCTCACACCACACCTCAGCCTAGCCCATAGGCTTATATGTTTTGATAAGGATTGTATCACAACTGAAGTGGCCAAATAACTTCTTAAAATGAAGCACATGAATCCGCTTTATAACCGGTGTAGAGCCTAACTCCTAACTGGTATACGTAGGCGGTGCGTGAGTTTCAAGTTTGGGTTAGATCATTTTCACCATAAAAATGTTTACCTTTTAGAATAAAGCATTACATGCATTTTCGCATTTGCGGGTGTTTTCCCGATAATTGATTGCATTTTGGAACATTCGCGCTTATAGCCTACTGCTGTGTGCGCATTGCAGCGCTTATAATGTCAAGAAATAACCTAATAGTTGATCAACATTTTAAGCTTAACATTCTGTCCTGTTGCATCAGCCTCATTGTTAAAAAAAAAAAATGTATGCGAGTGGTTGTATTAATTTGGTATCGATCGCATCCCACAACTGTCCCAGAGTAGGTTTGGAATATGTATTTCTTGCACAGAAGGACAAGTTGACCAATACAATAGGTCAACTTTTGTACTAGGGATGATAGTAGAATGGCAGGCTAGTGCTTTTGTTGTTCGTTAGGCCTACTCATCTTGTTGGCTGATGAAAAGTAGGCTAAATGTGGACAGCTCTTCTAACATCTTCAATAGGCGCCTCAGAATTTGATAAGAGGGACTCGCGCAGTTGCGTCCCCGATATCCGTCTTCGCTTGGAGCCTACTTCTTAGCGGAGATGCCTGTGAGAAGGACCCGATAACGTGACATGCATTGGCTAATAAGAATTGAAATATCTGAGAGAGCCATGTGAGTGAGAGGTGTTTCGGAGCACAGCAGCCGGGATAAGGGAATCATTATTATATTCAGCCCAAGGGCACAATGGCCACTTTGGCATGGATTTTTGAGGAGGCATTACGGCCACACAAGGAGGATGCCGCCGGGAAATTCGAGACCTGGTGCTGCAAATATCAAGTTCTTTTCAAATTGTGAATGACAGACTGCTTAAGGGCGCGCAGCCTGCACAAACCAGAGCTCATGCCTTTCATGCAACTTTTTTCAAATCCTCATTAGTCGTATCATGCAGGCTTAGAATGTATTAAAAAACAAAACATATAGCCCAACGTTTGTAGAACAACTAAAGGTGCATAAATAACTCTAAATTAAGCATATAGGAGTTTCTATTTCTTTGTTAACCGCTCAACACAGAATAGCTGCATGCGCGCACTTCCTATGGAAATCGTTTAGAGAAAATATCCTTTATATAATTAAGCTATGTTCAATTGTGTTCTTCATAATATAAAATAATGCCACAAAATTATAAAATGAACTAGTGTAGCCCACAGCCATTAGGGCCTAACAAGGACAACTCAGAGTATGCTGTTCTGTTCTTCTGAATTAGACTACATTTTCTTCATATCATGTTTCTTTAGACCTGTCTAAAATAAAACATGGATTGATTGTGATGGTGTAGGCTATATTACAGGGATTTAGACTTTTTAAAATGTAGATGTTCCAAAGGTCTGCATCAGTGGCTTGTAGACTATGCGTGGAAGACAGAAGATGCTCAGAGTGTTAATTTTAATTAGACCGGTGCGTGGAGTTTTATGAACATCAAGGCAGACACATGGTGAATTTGTATCCTATATCTTGTTGGTGTGATAAGGTACATGTGGCTAAACCCCCACTCACACTCCGCCGAGCTGCAGGGAATGAGACATGTACAGTTAAGCAGTGGTCTCAGCTCACGTGGAACCTGTTCTCCCCTACTGTCAACAAAGTCCCTAAAGCCATTGATGGTGGAGGAGCACGGGAGGGAGAAGCGTTGGCACCGGATGTGAATTCCTTCTTCCCCGAATCCCAGAGGGAAAGGCTCTAGCCAACTCTCTCGCTCCAGGATGTTTGCCTGACGTACCAGGTGTGTGTACTCGGGACTGTGCTGCAGCCTTTATTTTCACTGAGGGAGTTTTACCCCTCTTCCAGCCACTGCACTTCCAGAGTTTTTGTACCTGGCCTTTCTTTTAGTCCCTCTAAAGAGCGAATGAGTTTGTCAAAGTGGTCAAGCCTCCGATGGGCCACCGCCAGAAAGAAGACAGGGAAGAAACCACTATCAACCTACCTCTAGGCTGCTATACATATTTATTTAGTTTGTCATTCTAGCGTTTTTCATGGAACTTGTGGTAATTAAAATGTAATTGACAGAAATAGTTTAACCAGCTCTGTGTATTCTCAAATTCAAAAAAGTGAGGGAGCGCTGCTCCCCCGTGCTCCGGCAGCATTACACCCGACAGTACAGTACAATATAGTACAGCACAGTACAGTAGTGTTCAGTACAGTAGAGATTAGTACAGTAAAATAGAGTTCTGTACCGTAGAGTATACTTCAGTACCACAGGAGGTTGGTGGCACCTTAATTAGGTTGTGGTAATGGTTTTGAGTGAAATAAGTGAAATGGTATCAAATACTCCAAACACATGGTGTATTTGATACCATTTCACGCCATTCCATTTGCTCCATTCCAGCCATTATTATCAGCCGTCCTCCCCTCAGCAGCCTCCACTGTTCAGTACAGTACTGACCTATTCTCTACTTGTATTTACTGTACTGTGCTGTCTGAGGGAGAGAGAGGGAGGGCTTGTCCAGACTGTTTTCACACTCTTGCTTCGACCACCACGTGACAGAAAGGGAAAGAAAACAATTATTAGCTGAATATAACAGTATGCCAGTGGAAGGGAGGAAAGTAGCAAGTGACCTCCTATGAATCCCCATTGTAGACAATTGTTGCAGTCATTCTGTTACAGATTTTTTGGGTCATTCTGTTACCAACTTGGTAAAATCACTTAATAAATCATAAACCAAATTGTTATCAGTAAAAACAGTAAATAATTGGTAGGTCTACCTTAACTTGTTAATTCTGTGAACTTCCATTATCCTCCCTCCTCATGAGGGAGCGAAATTTGAAAATACATTTTTGGTAACAGAACGACAAGACACCAGGCAATACTTCTTAAACTAACAGAAGGCAAATTTCTGGTAAAGTAAATATAAGTGTTGATATTAGTTGGCAGGGGTGTTTACTTCCACATGATTGTGTTTTGATGTATTTTTAATACTTACGTTACAGCCTTATTCTAAAATGGATTAAATAAAAAATGTTCCTCATCAATCTACACACAATACCCCATAATGACAAAGTGAAAACAGGTTTTTATAAATGTTTGCACATTTCTAAAAAATTTAAACAGAAATACCTTACTTACATAAGTATTCAGACCCTTTGCTATGAGACTCGAAATTGAGCTCAGGTGCATCCTGTTTCCATTGATCATCCTTGAGATGTTTCTACAACTTGTAGTCCACTTGTGGTAAATTCAATTGATTGGACATGATTTGGAAAGGCACACACCTGTCTACATAAGGTTCCACAGGTGACGGTGCATGTCAGAGCAAAAACCAAGGAAGAGCTCCGAGACAGGATTGTGTCGAAGCACAGATCTGGGGAACGGCACCAAAACATTTCAGCAGCATTGAAGGTCCCGAAGTGGCCTCCATCATTCTTTAATGGAAGAAGTTTGGAACCACCAAAACACTTCCTATAGCTGGCCGGCCGGACAAAATGAGCAATCAGGGGAGAAAGGCCTTGGTCAGGGAGGTGACCAAGAACCCGATGGTCACCCTGAAAGAGCTCCAGAGTTCCTCTGTGGAGTTGTGAGAACCTTCCAGAAGGACAACCATCTCTGCAGCACTCCACCAATCAAGCCTTTATGGTAGAGTGGCCAGGCGGAAGCCACTCCTCAGTAAAAGGCACATGGCAGCCTGCTTGGAGTTTGCAAAAAGACACCTAAAGGACTCTCAGAGCATGAGAAACAAGATTCTCTGGTCTGATGAAACCAAGATTGAACTCTTTGACCTGAATGCCAAGAGTGGAGACTGTTATAGCAGCAAAGAGGGGACCAACTCCATACTAATGCCCATGATTTTGGAATGAGATGTTCAACAAGCAAGTGTCCACATACTTTTGGTCATGTATTGTACATGGAAATCCTCAACTGTACACTATAAATTCCTGTTGTTCTATTCTGAGAGTGCGGGTTGAATATCTTTTGTGGCTCTGTCTCTATAAAGCCCACTCTCTCCCTCTGCAGTACTTTTTAAACAGCTCTGATGTAACTGAAGCCTTAGTTAATGCCCCACACTCTCACTACACACACACACACACACACACACACTACACTCTCTCTCTATGGCAGGGCCTGTGTAGCCTACAAACACACACTCAATAACAGTGCATCCCACCGAGAGTTTTAAAATTCAACAACCCTCACCTGCACAGCTGATAATATTCAATACAGGCCTGCTTGGACAAAGTCTCCATGACAACGGACAAAAGGAGACGATGTGTGAAATTCCCTGACTAAGCGAGAGAAGAGGCATTACACGCTGAACTAGTGATGAGAGTCTTACTGGAATACCAATGAAGTTACTGTATTATTAGATTGCACAGAGGCTGAAGCATCTGTGCCTGCCGGTAGTTACAAACAGAGAAAATCCTATGTTGTGTTGGTGAAGAACTATTCTGTATCTCCTTCAACGCTTTGTTGGCTGAACATCTGAAATAGATCCAGTTCATTTTCAAACCCTAAATGAATATCCAAATTCTATACCCATTGTAACTCTGCCAGGCAGCACTGCAAATTAAACCGTTCAATATTGGACTGAAAGTGGAGAATCAAATAAAATTGCCTTTTCATCACTGGAAACACACAAGTCTAAATGTAGCAGCAGATGAGAACAGACCACCAGCTGATTGTGTTCCAGCAGGACTAGAAACGGCTCAGGCAATATATCAGTACGTGAGAAGGATCAATGGGAAATAGATTTAATTGCAGAAAGGCATGGAGCTAATGCTTAATAATAGTTCTGAATCATGCCCATGTAAATTATTCAGGGAGGAACCTACGCTCACAAACAATATACGTTCACGCACATTTACACACACAGATACACACATACATACATGCATGCATGCCTAATGACACACACATACATTACACACACACAATACACTAATCAATACAGTAAGAATATCGGTTCAACAGGTACAGCAAGCTCCACAAGTAGATTTGGAAAATATCAGGGAGTGAGTTTTCCGGAACAAACTTGTTTTAAACACCAAGTAAACCAAGGTTATGTTGGTCTGTTCCACCAGGGAAAGTCCAACACAGCATGGGATACAATTAAGTATGGGGGGAGTACAACTTCAGGAAGTGGCAGAAACCAAACTACTAGGAGTGCAGCTAGACAACTGCTTACCATGGTCGTCTCAAATAACTCATCTATGTAAAAAAAATTATTAAAACTGCATGCATGATCAGAAGGATAGCTAAATATTAACCCGGGAAAGATTCTTAAGCAAATAACCCAAGCATTAATTGGGAGTCAGGTGAACTACTGTTCTGTGGTCTAGGGAAATGCATCAGCATGTCACACCCTGGCCTTAGTTATCTTTGTTTTCATTATTATTTTAGTTAGGTCAGGGTGTGACATGGGGAAGTATGTGTTTTGGGTTGTCTAGGGGTTTGTAGGTTTAATGGGGAAATGTCTTGTCTAGGTGTTTGTATGTCGATGGCTGCCTGGATTGGTTCTCAATTAGAGACAGCTGTGGTTTATTGTCTCTAATTGGGAGCCATATTTAAGGCAGCCATGGGCATCATGTGTTTGTGGGTAATTGTCTATGTTGAACGTTTGTTGCTTGTCCATGCACTTACGTCATTTAGCTTCACGGTCGTTTGTTGTTTGGTTTGTTTTGTGTATAGTGTTCGTTTTCGTGTTTTTCCTATCTTCTAATAAAAGAAGATGTATTTTGCACACGCTGCGCCTTGGTCATCTCTCTCTCCCTTTGACGATTGTGACACAGCAATTGAAATTAGGAGGCTGCAGATTGCACAGAGCAAAGCAGCAAGGATTGTTTAAGGTGGAGATATGGTTCTTCTGTTGTAGTCATGTTCAATGCTCTTGGTTGGTCATCAATCAACAAGATCATTGAAAAAAAACACGCTTATTTTATTTCATAATATACACCATTTAAAACAGCCAAACTCTATTCACAATGGTATTCAGTTGGTAAGAGACATTCAGTAAATACTAGGAATAGACTGTCCACCATCTATGTGTTATCCAGACAGAAAAGAGTAATAGCAAAATAACATTTTGATTTAGAGCAACAAAGAAACGTAATAATTTATCTGAGCAAACCAGAAACCTTCCAATATATAAATTCAAAACAATACTTTAAAACAATTTAAATAGAATACATAGGAAAGTTGTGCTGGACTATGGCAGATGAATAATCAAGCCATCTTTTTAGACTGTTAGAGTTTTTAATCTGGTCAATATGTCAGTGTATTATGTCTGTTTGTAACAGTGTGTTATGTGAAAATGTGATCATATTAGAAATTGTATTTTAATGTTGAAGGACTCTTGGAAGATTAGTCCAAATGAGGACTAAAATAGATCCTGATGAATCAAATAAAGTCAATCAATGACTATTTTCAAAGTGTTGCAATGGATGGGTGCATTCAAACAAAACAGTTTATAGCCGTGGTTTACCAAAACGTTTTGTTCTGTTACCCATAAGTTTTCCAAATATACACCAAGTAACACAACTCTTTTTAAGACGGAAAACGATGCCTATTGTCACGATCGTCTTGCGGTGAGAGAGAGGACCAAAACGCAGCGTGTGAAAAATACATTCTCTTTATTTAGAGAAGAGTGAAACACGAAACGAACACTTATAACAAAACTAAACAAAACAACAAACGACCGTGAAGCTACAAACGTAAGTGCAATACAAAAGCTACAAACGTTATACATAGACAATTACCCACAAAACCCAATGCCTATGGCTGCCTTAAATATGGCTCTCAATCAGAGACAATGAACCACAGCTGCCTCTAATTGAGAACCAATCTAGGCAGCCATAGACATACAAAACCCTAGACAAGACACTGACCCATTCAACATACAAACCCCATGACAATCCAAAAACACATACATTCCCCATGTCACACCCTGACCTAACTAAAATAATAAAGAAAACAAAGAATACTAAGGCCAGGGCGTGACACCTATGTCTACCCAGAATCGAACCCAGAACGACAGCATAATTTGGCCTGACATCCCTGGTCTGTACTATCACCAGCTTTTATGTACTTACACTAATTACGCTAGCGGAATTGCATTATGGGTCCCTGATCTGTACTACACAGAAATGCATAATAATGGATGTGAATCCCAAAATATAGACTCTTAGCTTTTGTTTGACACACATTTTGATATGCTCCTATGAACTTTCCATGTTGGTGCTCATGGGTATTTTTACATGGAAATGACCCTAGTTAACTAGTTTTTTTTAAATGCATACACATAAAGTAAATCTTGAAATACAGCTTGCTTTCATGCAATTATTCATGTAACTTACTCTTTCTCCTATGCCAGTATCTATCTGCATCATGCGTCCAAAACATAATCAGTATTCATGGTATTCTTATGGCAGGATAAAAATGTATTGACTGTAAAACAGAACGACTGAAAAGGCTACACAGATTGATTTGGTTGAATCCCATTAAAAAAACGTTACTTAGAAATCTACTTCATATGCAGCACATACGCTTGACATTCTACATATTGCTCTTGTAGCCGCGATGGTCCAGTGAACTACGCTTGTGTGATGAGTAATGTTGCCTTAGGCTTAAAAACCCTTACTATAACTTCCATTAGCTCATTAGGTTACCACAGTCTTGGAGTCTGGTAGATCTGAAGACACAGGTTCGACACCCGGTCGTTTGCCACTCTCTTAGTGCAACAACACTTTTTCCCGCATTAACTCAGACATTGAGTGGGGAAGACGGACGCGTAGAGTCAGAGATTCAACAGCAATCTTATCTGGACAGGCCTATGTTTGATAACTGTCTTTGATTTATTGGGGAGTTAAAAGGATTGCCAGAGGACCTTAGAGAGGATCCCAGCGGGATAAACCATTCCACTTCAACTGTCAGATGTGAAATACGGCGCCCAGCCACCACCAGACCCCAATGACGAAGTAAAGGGTGACTGCACTTCCTGATTTGGCCTCGTTTTGAAGATTGCTCATTAAGAAATGCCATGACTGAAGCCAAACGTGAGTTGTCTTGGGGGTGTGGTTTGATGTAGGTGCGTTATGTTCGCATATCGTACCCTGGCAGGTACTGTTGTTTGGCTCTCCTGAGTCAAAATAGCCATTTCCTCAACTTAGTCACTTCCTCAAATAGTCAGAATTAAATCGAAGATAAATCAAAACATCTGTAATTATTTTAGATGTTTTGCCAAGGAGGTCTTAGTCACACAATTCTACATCTAACTAAGGTGTTTTGGTGCAGTATTTCTCAAGTAGAAAATGTGGATGAAAAATTTGTCGGTGCACTGCATACAGTCTGTCGAGTCAGGAAAGTCTGGCTGCATGCTCATGACTGATTTACATTTTAGTCATTTAGCAGACGCTCTTATCCAGAGCAACTTATATGAGTAATTAGGGTTAAGTGCCTTGCTCAATGTCACATCGACAGATTTGTTTTTTTCACCTAGCCAGCTCTGGGATTCAAACCAGTAACATTTTGGTTACTGGCCCAACGCTCTTAACCGTTAGGCTACTTCCCGACCCGATTTCTGAGAATAATAACATGTCTGCAACTTCATCATCTGCAAGCTGTCAAACTATTGTAAATAAAGCACAAGCTACACCAGGTGATGGCAACAGTTGGGATACAAGTGTGCTCCCATTGAAGACCGTGCTACAATTAACCCTGCAGCCTGTTATAATTAACCCGTGAGAAATGCAAGAGGGACATTTAACTTCCACCACTTTCGGTTGAATTTTAAACAACTGGTATGTCCTAGAAAGTTCGCTACAGTGTATAATGGTAGCTAAGATGCACCTGCTCATCAAACATCCCATTCTAAAATCATGGGCATTAATATGGAGTTGGTGCTTTGCTGCTATAACAGCTTCCACTCTTCTGGGAAGGCTTTTCACTAGATGTTGGAACATTTCTGTGGGGACTAACATTCAGCCATAAGAGCATTAGTGAGGTCGGGCACAGATGTTGGGCGATTAGGTCTGGCTCGCAATTGGCATTCCAATTCTTCCCAAAGGTGTTCAATGTGGTTGAGATCAGGGGTCTGTGCAGGACAGGCAAGTTCTTCCACAACGATCTCGATAAACCATTTCTGTATGGACCTCGCTTTGTGCACAGGGGCATTGTCATGCTGAAACAGGAAAGGGCCTTACCCAAACTGTTGACACAAAGTTGGAAGCACAGAATCGTCTATAATATCATTGTATGCTGTAGCGTTAAGATTTCCCTTCACTGGAACTAAGGGGCCTAGCCTGAACCATGAAAAACAGTGCCAGACCATTTTTCCTCCTCCACCAAACAGTTGGCACGTAGCGTTCTCCTGGCATCCGCCAAACCCAGATTCATCCGTCAGACTGCCAGATGGTGAAGCGTGATTCATCACTCCAGAGAACGTGTTTCCACTGTTCCAGAGTCCAATGGCAGCGAGCTTTACACCACTCCAGCCGACGCTTAGCATTGCACATAGTGATCTTAAGCTTGTGTGCATCTGCTCGGCCATGGAAACCCATTTCATGAGTTCTTGTGCTGAAGTTGCTTCCAGAGGCAGTTTGGAACTCGGTAGTGAGTGTTGCAATCGAGGACAGACTATTTTTACGTGGTACATGCTTCAGCACTTGGCGGTCCCGTTCTATGAGCTTGTGTGGCCTACAACTTCGCGGCTGTTACTCCTAGACGTTTCCACTTCATAATAACAGCAATTACAGTTGACTGGGGCAGCTCTAGCAGGGCAGAAATTTGACGCACTGACTTGTTGGAAAGGTGGCATCCTATGATGCTGAAAGTGTTGAAAGTCACTGAGCTCCTCGGTACGGGCCATTCTACTGCCAATGTTTGGTAGCTAGCTAGTTAAAATGGGCTGGTTCCTAAATTAGCCATGGATGGAGATAGGGATTTGGACTTGTGGTTTTACTTAATTCTTTGTACTGGCCGGTGACGTACATCAGGGATTTCAGGAATTCACTTCTTCAGGGTCTGAAACAGCACTGCTGGTTTCTTTTTTTCTTCCTGGTTGTTAATTAATGGTTTATGTCACTGATTTTCCAGACTTACATCTCAGTCACCAGGTAGTGTCCCAGGTTTGAATCATCCCTGAGTAGAGGGGAATGATGAAAACCAGCAGTGCTGCAGACCTACGGTACACATATGCAGTGGTGTAAAGTACTTTCGTAAAAAAAATACTTTAAAGTACTACTTAAGTAGTTTTTTGGGGTATCTGTACTTTACTATTTATATTTTTGATTACTTTTACTTCACTATATTCCTTGAGAAAATTATGTACTTTTTACTCCTTACAATTTTTCCTGAGTTACAACTTGAATGCTTAGCAGTACAGGAAAAAGGACAAATTCACACACTTATTAAGAGAGCGTCCCGGGTCATTCCTACTGCCTGCTCTGGTGGACTCACTAAACATAAATGCTTCCTTTGTAAATGTGTTGAGGTGTGCCCTGGCTGTCAAAAAAATTAATAAAAAAGGAAATTGTGCAGTCTGATTTGCTAAATATAAATGAATGATGATGTATAGCATTTACTTTGCACTTTTAGTATGACAATTGAGTACTTTTTTCACCACTGTACTTAAGTACATTTAAAATCTGATAGTTTTACTCAAGTAGTATTTTACTGGGTTACTTTCACTTGAGTAATTTTATATTAAAGGTATCCAGTGGTGTAAAGTACTTAAGTAAAAATACTTTAAAGTACTACTTAAGTAGTTTTTTGGGGTATGTGTACTTTACTATTTATATTTTTGACAACTTATTTTTACTTCACTACATTCCTTAAGACAATATTGTACTTTTTACTCCATACATTTTCCTTGACACACAAAAGTACTCGTAACATTTTCAATGCTTAGCAGAACAGGACAATAGTCCAATTCATGCACTTATCAACAAAACAACTCTGGTCATCCCTACTGCCTCTGATCTTGTGGATTCACTAAGCACATATGCTTCGTTTGTTGAATGCTGTCTGAATGAGTGTGCCCCTGGCAATATGTAAATTTCAAAAACAAGAAAATGGTGTCTGGTTTGCTTAATATAAGGAATTTGATATGATTTATACTTTTACTTTTGATACTTAAGTAGATTTTAGCAATTACATTTACTTTTGATACTTAAGTATATTTTAAACCAAATACTTTAAAACTTTTACTCAGGTATAATTTTACTGGGAGACTTTAACTTGAGTCATGTTGTATTAAGCCATCTTTACTTTTACTCAAGTACAACATTTGAGTACTTTTCCCACCTCTGCACATATGAATGCTGTGCACCATATCATGCATGTAATGCAACGCTAGATGAGATGATCTGAGGTCACGCGGTTCGACAGGGAAATGTTGTTACATTTCAGCCCACGGGTGGCACGACCTGACGCGAACACCCACCATAGGATTCCCTCACGACCGCGGGAGGCTCGCTTCCACGCAGCAGCGGAGCGGCAGGGGCTATCCTTTCCTTGCTACACCGGCCGCCCACACATGAACTGGCATGGCACGCAACACACATTTTGATATTTTGATCATTACATGTTTAAATGTCCAAGATAAGGTTACACACAGGCACAGCAGCTCCTCAGTCCGTTGTGAATAAGACAATCATTGATAGCCTACTTATAACTTAATACAATATAGCCTAAGCTTTTGGGATACTATTAGGCTTCTTCAATCTGAGCTGTGACTTTTGGCATCATTTTATTGCACCTCAAGCATACATAGCCAAATCATATCTTTCCATAGAAAGCTGCCAGACACCCTTAAAAAAAACAGGGACCTCTGTCATCAGAAAAACGTATTTCACCTGAGAGAAATCATCTCAAGGAGCCTATAGCTAGTTCTCTGCAAAGGACCGTGTTCTTAAAATAACTGTCACCCAAATGTACAGGTGTGAATACATTTTTCCACAGGTAAAACAGTAAGGTGATAACTAAGTCTGGCTATGTAACGTTATGCCATTTCCAATTTTTAGGCTACTCCAACATTAAAGGCTACCATGGTAATTGCTTATTGGTCAAACACTGAATCGGCTATAGCTCCTTGCGAGTAGCCTACAATATATAACAATCAAATAAATATGAAATGTAACATTAATAGTATAAACATAATGTGTATGTCTTCTACCTCTGACACAGAGAAGGGACATCTCTGAAAGTAGCTGTAAGAGTCCCCGGCTGTCCTCTACTGGCCGCCTGTTCTTCACTGTTTCGCTTGGCTACAGTTACCTCCCCGGTGTAGGCTACATATGTAGACTGCATCAAAACATAGGCTAAATATCGCAGCAACGTTTCGAGGACATATTACATGACCCCGTCCGTTTTTCAGGGATATAGCTATTTGTCTTGCTGTTGAAGTGCTCCCCTCACTAAGCTGCATCTCTCGCGCTCACTGCATTGCTCTCCTCCACTGCTCTCGCGAGGACAGCTCCGTGATGTCAGTTAATGTGACGCGAGGCAGCAGGTAGTGAGGGGGCCACGAAGTTTTTTATTTAAAAAAATATTTTTTATATATTTTTTAATCTTTTTTATATCTTTTTTTTAATTAACAACAAATCAATACAGAAAGTACATAAGGGAACACAAGTATATATATATGATATATAATGGACAATCGAGCTAGGGGGTACAATATCACATTACAATTACACAAGGACCTTAAGGGACATACATACACTTACAATTCTAACAGCTTTTTTGTTAGTAGAGTGTTTAACTGTCTTAAAATACAGTTCAATTTATTTTTGTAGGGTAAGAAAATGTGTTTTTTTGTTAGTAAATTTACATTTGTGTATATGAAATTTGGCCAAAAGAATAATGAAATTAATTACATAAAAATGTTTATTTTTAGCTTCTTTTTATCGTATGTAAAGAATCCAAGCAGTACATCTCTCCACAATAGTGTAAAATCTTCATAAATGTGTTCAATTATAAATCTACTGATGTCTTGCCACAGTTTTCTTACATGTATACAATGCCAAAAAAGATGCAACACTGTTTCTGGGTGGTCATTACAAAAGGAGCAATTTGAGTTGATGTTTTCCTTAAACTTCTTCATATAGTGGTTGGCAGGATAATATTTATGAATAATTTTAAAGGAAACTTCCTTAATTTTGTTAACAAGTAGGTATGTGTGTGGCAACATCCAAACTTTTTCCCAACAGATATTATCAATAAATCCATTCCAATAAGGCATGACATAAGGTATAGATACAACATCCTGCTGAAACAAGGTTCGTATCGCTCTGTTGTTGAATGGACCAAAAGAGAAACAAATCTTTCCTACTGATGAGTCAACAGGGTCAATAGAAGGTAGGTTCTGAGGGTCAGGTCTGAATAACAGAGCAACACCTGAGGGAATGGCAAAATCTTGCAAAATCTTTAGGTGTTACACGGACCTTGTAAAGTGATAAGAATTCCTTAGAACTGAGTAAAAGACCCTCTGCATTTACCAGTTGGCTCACCAATAGGATATTATTTCGGAACCAATATTCTAAAAACAAAGAAGTATTTTTATACAATACATCCCAATTATTCCATATATAATATCTGTGTGGAGAAAATGTTTGTTTATAAATTAAGGACCATGACAAGAAAACCTGCTGATGAAAAGCAGAAAGTGTCACGTTTCTGACCTTATTTCCTTTGTTTAGTCTTTATTTAGTTGGTCAGGACGTGAGCTGGGTGGGTATTATCTATGTTGTCTGTTTCTATGTGGGGTTTCTTGTTTGGCCTGATATGGTTCTCAATCAGAGGCAGGTGTTAGTCATTGTCTCTGATTGGGAACCATATTTAGGTAGCCTGTTTTTGTAGTGTGTTTTGTGGGTGATTGTTCATGTTCGTGTGTTCATCTGTTCACTAGTTCAGGACTGTAGCGTCTTCGGTTCTTTCTGTCAGTTTGTTGTTTTTGTTCGTTGTTTAAGTAGCCTATTAAAATATGGATTATCATCACCCTGCATTTTGGTCCTCCTCTCTTTCACCCGAAGACGATCGTTACAGAATCACCCACCAAAACCGGATCAAGCAGCGTGGTAACGGGCAGGAGCAGGAGAGACAGCGAGGTCAGGATTTCTGGACATGGGAGGAAATACTGGACGGAAAGGGACCATGGAAACAGGCTGGGGAATATCGCCGCCCCAAAGCTGAGCTGGAGGCAGCGAAAGCGGAGAGGCGGCGTTATGAGGAGGCTGCACGAAAGCGTGATCTGGACTGTGTTAATACTTGGGAAGAGATAGACAGGTGGGCGGTCGACCCAGGGAGAGTGCCGGAGCCCACCTGGCATTCTATGGAGCAATGTGAGGAGGGATACCGGCGAATGGAGGCAGCACGGCGACGCGGTAGGAAACCCGAGAGACAGCCCCAAAAATTGAGGTGAGGTGCCATATTTCAATTTGATAGAGCTGTTACCATTTGCATAGTCTTAATAGCCTTACAGAAAAAATCCACAAAGCCAAGTCTCTCAAGGGAGTGGAAGAGAAACTGATGCTCTACTGTGTCAAATGCTTTATAAAAATCTAAAAATAATATGAAGCTATCCTCAGTTATTAGGTCTGAGTGGTCAAGTATGTCTAATACTAGTCTGACATTGTTAGAAATATGTCTGTTCCTCATGAAGCCAGACTGTGTTTCATCAATGATTGCATCCAGGACTTTAATTATTTTTGCAAGTAGTAAGGCTAATATCTTATAGTCATTAAGACAAATTGGACGGCAGTTATCGATGAGCAGCACTTCTTTTTTAGGCTTAGGTATCAGTGTTATTAATCCCTGACTGATTGTAGGAGGGAGAACATTGTTTTTAATACTCTCTAAAAATACTTCAAATTGGAAGGGAGCTATTTGTTCAGAAAATAATGTGTAAAATTCTGATGTAATTCCATCAACACCTGGTGATTTATTGTTCTTTAGATGTTTGATAGACTCTATAATCTCTTCAACTTTGATGGGTTGATCACACTGTTTAGATTCTATATCACTGATAGAGTGAACATTATTCAGTGAGTTAAAAAACATATCTGTGGATTCCCGACAGTACGTAGAGATATACAATTTTCTGTAAAAATTGCTACAGTATTTAGCGATTCATTTTAGGTCATCTGTAATAACACCAATGTTAAATTTTTGGATAGTGTTATTTTTAGAGTGAAATTTCTCAAGTCTAAAGAAATAAGATGAATTCTGTTCTCCCTCAATCCATTTTTTCCTAGATCTAATAAAGGCTCCTTCTGCTTTTAATCTATATATATTATCCAGTTTATTTTGTAACTCAATTAGTTCCTCCTTCTGCTCCCCCGAGAGGCCGGCTGGGGACCTCTGAGAAAGGGAAGTTATCTTAACGATCACCTTTTCCTCCTCAGCTCTTCTGGTCTTAGCAAGATTACTACCATATTTTATGAGGTATTTGGACACCTCAGATTTAAAGAGCTCCCAGTTCTTGCAATAAGATTTTTCTTCACAAGCCCTTTCCCAAAAGTGTGAGAGCAGATCTTTATCCTCAAATTTAACTATATCATTATTTAATAATGAGCTATTTAGCTTCCAGTAGGATGCTCTGCCAAGGTTAGTATCAGGGGTAAATATTTTGATATCAATGTAAATGGCTCTATGGTCTGTGAGGGGAGTAGTACAGATATTTGTAGTAACACACTCACTATCAATATATTTGGATATAAGCCAAAAATCTATTCTGGATTGTCTGGAACCTGTTTTGTTACTCCAAGTGAATAATCTGTCGTCCGGAAACCTCTCTCTCCATATATCAGTAAGATCAAACTTTTCCATAAAAAGTATTAAACCCAAATTCTGATTGGTTGGTCTACCTGGGGGCCATCTATCAGTTGAATTATCTATTGTATTGTTTTAGTCCCCTCCTATCAATAATAATGAATTGGGAAATTTAGATAACCAATGAAGTATGTTTCTCTATAGATTCAAGCAATTCATCATTCTCATGTTTGGTGTTGTACCCGTAGAAGTTTACAGTAATGAGCGTAATGTCATTGTAACTGATCACAAGACAAATAAAGTGACCAAAGGGGTCACATTCCGAGTGTAGAATATTACCACCAAAGGTATTTTTCATTGTAGTGACACCAGCGGAGCGTTCAGATCCATGGGAAAGCCAAATATCGTTGCCCCACTGTGACCTCCAGAAGTTGGCATCAGCAGAAATTGAGTGAGACTCTTGAAGAAAGCAAAAATCTGTTCGAAATTGTTTAGCAAATAAAAATAAGGCCTTGCGCTTCACATTGTTTCGTAACCCCCTAGCATTAAGAGAAACTAAAAGACAAAACAACAAAGATTATATACAAGTATGAACTGTAGTAGGATGAGTCAAAGACGTAGGAGCAGTGAACGTAAACGATAAGGAACCGAGATCTGCACCATTTAAGTCAATTTAAAGTGAAAATAGCTTATTCCATAAACTCTGAGCTAGACGTTATCCGGCTTTGAAATTCAACTCAACTGAAAATGATGTTCAAGACCAAACCAAGGGTTCTTGTAGTAAGAGAGACTTAAAAACCCTCTTTAGTGTAATCAGGAACTATTCTGAGAAATAAAATACAAAATAATAATTTAAATAAAAGGGTACCTACTATTTTAAGTGCATATGAAAACTGATCATAAAATAATTGAATAAAAAATGTTTTACATACACACGTTCCTAAGATCTTTTTTGGGAAATAAGTATTAATAACTAAATGGAACAATAACCGTGTAAAGTCAGAGCAGACCTGTATGCCCTTTAAAACAGTATCTTAGTTACTGTATACATAAAAAATAAATACAGCTTTCAATCTTCTTCGCAAGTTCGTAAACAAAATAGGTCTTCTGGTCATACAAGAACAAACTAATAAATTGAAGTACCTGAGCATTCCTGAAAAATAGTCACCTGATGCTTGTTAGGTAAACAACATAAGGAAAATGAGAATACCATGGCTGAAACCATCAACCTGTTCCTTCTGGTGAGATTTTAGGGAGGAATATGGATTTCTGAACCGTTGATGAAGCCTCGTCCTCCGACAAAGTAAGCAGCCTTTCCCTCATTTCGTGCTATCTTGATCGTTGGCCACAACTTGTTCCTTCTTTCTAAGTCCTCCGGGCTGAGATGCTCGGCGAAACGCATACCATGGCTCTGAATGAAGGCGTTCTTCCTAGCAGCTTTCCAGACAGCATCCCTGTAGAATCTGGCAGTGAAGAGGATGATGATACCCCTTGGTCTTGAATCGTTTTGCTGTTGCTTCTTGCCGAGGCGATGCACAACGTCGATGGTATCACCAACGTTGTTCTTCTCTGCAGGCATAACTTCTTGGCAGATGCGGATGGCCTCTCCTCGCACATCTTCATTCTCCACCGCTGGCAAGCCGTAGAGTCTCAGGTTCCATCTTCTTGTGTATTGTTCCAGATCAGTGAGACGTCTATGGTAGACATTGTTATTCTTTTCCACCTTTTCCACACTTTTTTTTTACTTTTGCCACTCGTTTTCACATCCTTGATTTCACCACATGCAAACTCCAGTCTTTTTCAAGCCTTCGATAACCATGGTGTTCGCGCCAACCATTTTCTCAATGGCGTCAGGCCTGGAGTTTATGAGTAAGGAGAGAGTAGCCAAGATGTCAGAGTTCATGTTGGGGTTTTTGGAGGGTGGAGGTTTGCACGGAGTAACCGGTAAAGTGGGGAATTCGTCATCTTCAACAGCATTCGAAAGCATGATATTATCCATAGGGCAAGCGTAGTTATGGCAGTTGTCTATTAGCACGTTCCTCTCTTGTTGATTAGCAATAGAACGGCTAACTTCTTCCTTTCATTTTTTGTCACGACTTTGCTTGGACATGCCGAAATAAATTATCCAATTATTATTCCAGGAACAGGAAAGGTCTTATATCTTGAACAAATAAAAATAGTAATGACTGTAAACTTGTTTTTTTCCCACAATCTTTCTGAAGTTTGGTACGGAGCTCGGTAAAAAAGCATCTGTTCAAGCCGCTTGTGTTCACTATCACGCGGTAAAATGCAGCGTGCCGCTTAGGCCGCTCAGAGTGGCTCGCTTGCTGCCAGCAAGTTCGATTGCGTGTCAAGAATTCAGCATACCAAGTTTGTATGAAGGGCTGGTTATTAAATGGGTAAATAGTCACATGATTTAAAACGCTCTGGTGACAAACAAACTTTGCTGCCCTGTTTCCAATCGTCCACATGGCTGGGAGAACCTATTCAAGTAAGTAAATACACCAGCTACCTAACTTCACATTAGCTAGCTATCTTGATGTATTTATCGCTGTATTTAAAAAAAACTCCAAATGCATTTGTAGGTAGCTAGCTAACGGCCATGGATGAGGGTGAAAAGATTGCTGCCCCAACTGTCAAAGTGAGAGAGTAGGCTATTCTGGATAGGGCAGGTATTTCCGTGTAGTTCCAATCTCTAGAAGTGAGGATGGATAGAATAGTAACATAATATTCAGTGTGGTCTAATTTGAGTATAATGAAGTCTGTTTCTTGTGAGATGTTCTGTCCTCAGATACAGAGAGCTGTGAAAGCCTGTCTGCAGAAGAAGAGGTCCAAATGAAGAGCAGTGGTTCTCAGTCCTGGTCCTGGGGACTCAAAGGGGTGCACATTTTTGTTTTTACCTTAGCACTGCACAGCTGATTCAAATGATCAACTCATCATCAAGCTTCAAGTGGTATTTATGTATTCATTTATGATGCTATCCTTGATATGATCCTGCTGTTGTCACATGCTACACATGCACATGTATCTATCATTCCAATGTATTCATGATTTGTTATAAGGGATATTATACTTTAGTAATCCACAATGATCTGGGTGATGTAAAAGTCTAAATGACATTATCTTCCATATTCCTACAGATACCTTGTCACTGGAGATTTCCTTCAAAACGATTGTCTACAGTTACCATTTAGGGCACTGCAAGGTTGGGTTACCAACCTGGGACTGCCTCCTGGAGGAATTCAGGCATATGAAGGCTACCTGTTTCCTGAAAAACTTCATGAGGATGGACACGAGGATCAGGAGGGGATCTGCAGCTCGCCGCCGTGTGCCAGAGGAGAAGCCTGCTGCTCTGCAGGATGTTTCAAGGATGGGGTCCAACAACGCAGCAAGAGAGGCAATCCGTGTGCGGGAGATCTTCACCTCCTACTTCATCAAAGAGGGTGCTGTTCCCTGGCAACACCATAGACTACACTATGCACAACCAAAGCCTCTTTTAAGAGCCATCCACATTACAATAAGAATATTCTTCAAGCTATGTCAACTGCAGTTATTCAATTCCCAGTTTCTCTTCTCAGTAGAGGGTGCTGTTTAGGTAAGGGTGTGGTGTCTGTACAAAAACAAAACAGGCTATTTTAAGTCACCCATATAGATTTTTTTTTAAACAATTAGACACCCTATAACCCACACTTACACACTCATGTATCAATCTGATTGATGGATTGTGTTGTTCAGTAAGCAGGCTCAGGTGTATAACTGTGGCTCCTTCCACCTTCAAAGAATAGGCAAGAAGGCCAACCATGGAGAATAGTAAGACACTTCATTATTTCTATAACTACGCTATATTGTTTGTCCTTGTGTGTCTGCATGTTTTTCAGCATAAAGTACTCTGCAGCCACTTAGTGTGGACACCAGGTGAGGCCACACACACAGATTCCTGTTGAACACTGTCTCTTTAACTACCTTATTTTCTCAATATGTCTCCTTCACTTCATCCCTCTCTCCCCTTCTCCCTAAATCCTCTAGAATATATCAGCTCTGTCGGTGGAACCCTCCCGCATTTAAACTGGGTACATAGAGTGCACAGCATGATCAGAGGTGAGAGGTCACTTGGTCGGGTCAACAGGAAGTATTATTAACGAGATGCTTTACATTGAAATACACAGATGCAGTAGTCCCAGAGTTAATGATCCAATGTCATTTTTTGCATTTCATCTCCTGATGATTGATGACTGACAGTGTTAGAATGAAGAAAAAACACAAGGTTTTAACATGCTCTCTCTTTCTCCATCTGTCTCTCGTCTGCATGTATGTTTTGATGTGAGAGAGGATGCCAAACCCCAGTCCCGTCATTGCCACCTCACCCGCTCTTAAGATAACCATCGGGCCGACTAGGAGCCCAAGGCTGGTTAAGAGACACCACTAGAGACACTATTATGTAATGAACTGAGAGAATATTAGAGTAGCACTGGGATTCATTAATCATATGCTACCTTCCCTGCTCCTATGTTCTTACCTCTTTCCCTTTCTGTCTTTTACACCTCCTCTTTCTTCCTCTGCTTTTATAATGCACAACAGATTGAACTTGTATTTATAATATTACAATTGTAATATTTATAATGCGTGTATTATGTGTTTATAACACTTGGATAATGAACTTCTTTCAATAAAGCATTTCACATTCTCTACTGGTTGAAATTAAGTCTCTCATTTGATGAAATATTACACCTATCCTGTGTTTATCAGATCAATGCAGATAAAGGAAATTAGATATTGAGATGAACCGGTTTTAGAGTATTTACATGATGCATAGGAAGTGTAGTGTACTGTTTTTTAAAATTCTATTTCTGTATATATGAATTACAAATCAGCCTTTAACTAGTTAAATAATGTTTCTAGTCTATTGCATAATTACAATGTGTAATCATTGATGTCCCATGACCAAGATTGTTAAACACTGTTGAAGTGTATAATTGTAATGCATACATGCAGACTCGGCATCATTCAAAGACTGGAATTTGATACTCCTGGTATTGGATATGACTGAAAAACAATCTCAAAGACATTCATATCTGAACTGCACCTCTATTTGCCAAGTAGAGTACATGATCAGGTCTCGAATCCTCGACCCCCTAGCCCGAGGTCCGGCGCGCTATCGACTGTGCCGCAAAAGCATGCTCGTGCGGCAGAGTCGATTTCCGCGCTTATAAACCCAGGGTCGTTACACTACCTCCTTTCAAAGAGCGCGTCCTCGCGCTAGCTTGCGACTCTACGTCTTACAGGAACGCGCTCAACGGCCAAGCACACGCACTGTCGTGGATGCAAGGTCCGATCACTTCTGACACCAATGTAATGACCTGACTAGATCATAAAGGAACAATTGTCCAGACAGTGGTTTGAGTTTACGAAATGACGGTTTAACCCAACTTTACACAGGCTACTGTTTGGCCGTAGCCCAAGCCAAATAAACGAAAGATACCCCACAAGCCAACCGTGACCTTCTCTTGTGAAGCCCAGACGTAAGAGAGAACAATGGCTAAACCTGGTCTTAACTTCCAAGGCTCCATCCCCCTGCCCAACCCCCCTCCACGCCACTCCGCCAACCGCCAGGATGCCCGGCATCAGAACATTCCAGGCATCCCCGTGATTGGCAGATAGCAGGTTGATTGGCATGTCGGACCCCGCGAACACTGGTAAGTACAGCACAACCCACCACATAACCAGCCTACCACATAACACACCGCTGTGTGTGCGGGTCGCTACAATATATTAAATGTACAGGCTACAATGTGGGGATCTCATGCATGGTAATAACTACATGTATATACGACTAGCATCCTTGCCACAGAGTTATATTTTTTTCTACTCAATCCATAGGCTTCATTAATGTCATTCAGGCTGTTCTGAAGTTGACACAACTGGCCATGGCAGCTGAGGTTCATAGCTAGGTTCTGAACTAATATGTATACCAAACGCTTAAGACACAGATCGGCTACATAGCTAGCTACACATCCATAGACATACAGGTATTTTTATTCTGCACTGCACAATAAGCAATAACATAGTTAGCTAGCTACGTTACTTCATCTATCTGCATTGCATGGCAAATATCAGCAAGGCAAGCTTACAAAATTGTACATTCAATTTGCAGTAAATTATTTACCAAGCTAGATTCTTTACATCCACTGTTTCACAAGATGACAGCCTAGTTTGCTGGTTTGCTGGTTGTTTCAGGAGTCCCTAAAACATTAAACAACCAGAATTACAATTTCATACTCATGTCACAACACCCATAAAGCTAGCCAGCTAACGTTAGCTGGCTAATGTTAGTTAGTCAGCTAGCTTGCTAAATCGCGATTTTCGTAAATTAACTTTATGACAAAAAAATATGCATAATTGTTTGTCTCTACATTAACTAACAAACTAACATTTGTCCTCTCAACTGTACATTTTTTTTGCATGATTCGTTATGACGTTATAATCACATTTGCTTTCATCCTAGTATTTTTGTCAGCCACCTTTGCTGAAGAAAATCTCCAGCCTTGGGTCGCATAGCGTCAAATTCGTCATGGGAACCACTCGATATGATTGGTCTCCGCTGGTGATTTGCATAAAGCCGGGAAAGTTTCTATTTTTCACCGCCTCCCACGCCATATTCGCATCACCAAAAGGATCCCTGCCCTCTCCGCTTCTCACAACTTCCCTTCCATTGAAAATTAATAGGAAGCGGTGTTTACTACGCGGCACCTCGTGCTACTGAACACCGGGCGTTGGCGAAGCGGAAACCACCGCAGCCTCCGCGAAGCGGGAAGTGAGGTCTGGGTGCCCATGTGCCCTTCATCTCTCACCTACAGTACCAGTCAAAAGTTTGGACACACCTGCTCATTCAAGGGTTTTTCCTTATTTTTACTATTTTTCTACATTGTAGAATAATAGTGAAGACATCAAAACTATGAAATAACACATATGGAATCATGTAGTAACCCAAAAAGTGTTAAACAAATCAAAATATATTTTCGATTCTGCAAAGTAGCCACCCTTTTTCGTGATGACAGCTTTGTACACTCTTGGCATTCTCTCAACCAGCTTCATGACGTAGTCACCTGGAATGCATTTAAGTCATTAGACCCTAATCTATGGATTTCACATGACTGGGAATAGAGATATGCATCTGTTGGTCACAAATACCTTAAAAAAAGGTAGGGACGAGGATCAGAAAACCAGTCAGTATCTGGTGTGACCATCATTTGCCTCATGCAGCATGACACATCTCCTTCGCAGAGAGTTGATCAGACTTGATTGTGGCCTGTGGAATGTTGTCCCACTCCTCTTCAATGGCTGTGCGAAGTTGCTGGATATTGGTGGGAACTGGAACACGCTGTTGTACATATCAATCCACAGCATCCTAAACATGCTCAATGGGTGACATGTCTGGTGAGTATGTAGGCCATGGAAGACCTGGGACATTTTCAGCTTACAGGAATTGTGTACAGATCCTTTTGACATGGGGCTGTGCATTACCATGCCGAAACATGAGGTGATGGCGGCGGATGAATTGCACAACAATGGACCTCAGGATCTCGTAACTGTATCTCTGTGCATTCAAATTGCCATCAATAAAATGCAATTGTGTTCGTTGTCCGTAGCTTATGCCTGCCCATACCACAACTCCACCGCCACCATGAGGCACTCTGTTCACAACAGTGACATCAGCAAACCGCTCGCACACATGACGCCATACCCGGACACCATACCATCTGCCCAGTACAGTTGAAGAGCACACTTCTCAGCGTGCTATTGGCCATCGAAGGTGAACATTTGCCCACTGAAGTCGGTTACGACGCCAAACTGCAGTCAGGTCAAGACCCTGGCGAGGACGACGATCACGCAGATGAGATTCCTGAGACGGTTTCTGACAGTTTGTGCAGAAATTCTTCAGTTGTGCAAACCAACAGTTTCATCAGCTGTCCGATGGCTGGTCTCAGACGATCCCGCATGTGAAGAAGACGGATGTGGAGGTCCTGGGCTGGCGTGGTTACACATGGTCTGCGGTTGTGAGGCTGGTTGGATGTACTGCCAAATTCTCTGAAACAACGTTGGAGTCAGCTTGTGGTAGAGAAATGAACATTCAAATCTCTGGCAACCCCTCTGGTGGACATTCCTGCAGTCAGCATGCCAATTGCACGCTCCCGAAAAACTTTTGACATCATTGCCATTGTGTGACATTGCACATTGTAAAGTGACCTTTTTTTGTCCTAGGCACAGATGTGGAATGATCATGCTGTTTAATCAGCTTCTTGATACTCCACACCTGTCAGGTGGATGGACTATCTTGGCAAAGGAGATATGCTCACTAACAGGGATGTAAACAAATTTGTGCACAAAATTTGAGCGAAATAATAAGCTTTTTGTGCATATGGAAAATTTCTGGGATCTTTAATTTCAGCTCATGGAATATGGGACCAACACTTTACATGTTGCATTTATATTTTTGTTCAGTATATATTTCCACACAATGAGGTTGGAATAATATTATGAAATTGTGAAAATTATTATAATGACCCTTTTAGTGTAAGAGCTGTTTGAAAAGACCGCCTGAAATATCAGCCTGTTTTGGTGGGAGTTTTGGCCTTCCTTGGTGACATCACCCATCGGACCTTCTCTTTGAATCAGGGACTGACTCTTTAGTCAATCAATCATGGTCACACTAACCATATCTGGGGCCCTGCATGGGCAAGAACCTTTCATTGTCATCAATATCTAACTGAGTTTTGATCACTTATTGACTACTTATCCTTACTGACTCCTTAATAATATTAAAAGTAATTTAGTATTTCGACATGTCTATGTTATAGATCGAACACAAAAAAAAAAGACAAATTACTCTCTCCTTCTTTCCTTCTTGTCTGGTCCCACCTTATAATACAGCAATGCCTCTAATGCCGGTCTTTTACATGGTAGTGGCAAACTAGTAGCCACTAGGCAGGTAAAGTGTAAGCTTGAACACACAATGGCACAGACACTGTCAGAAGGGGATGCTATTTACATGGATCATGACCTCCCAAGCTCTGAACAACAAAGGATCAAACAAACAATACCGCTATAGAGCAGGCTTGAATACCCTTCCCACGGATTCTATTTTACAGCTAAGAGTGACTTCGACAATCTTCTATAGCCACATCTTCTATCTAGATCACATTTGTATTTGAGTAATTTGTTAACATACACATTTAACATATCATCCTTTGACATATAATCAAATTTGTACACTGATTCTTCATATCCTTCATACTACTAGGTTTATGCGTTTTTGGACCAAAATAAATGATCCTATCTTTACATGGTAAACAACTTTTATTTATATTATTGACCACCTTTGCAAAAGAGGCAACTTCGCAGTCTATTTTTTGGTTATACAGAATAACAAAACGTGCCGAAAGCTGATGTGTTCACTGTACATGTAGCCAGGTCAAAAATCCCTACCTACGGTTTGCGATACTCCCACGGTGGGCTCTTCAGGCTATTCGGTGTGGGAAAGGGGGGTAGTTATATGTGTGGAAAACATTTACTTACATGTAAGACATTTAACTTGTTTAGTACAGTCAGTTTGTAACGCCACTCACTAACTCAAGTCGCTGCTAGCATAGTCATGAAAAGAGGCATCAGAGAAGCCCTGCAATCAGGGGCACAACTTTCACTGGGGACAGGGGACATATCCCCCCCCACATTCTGAAATTGCATTTTTGTCCCCTCCAGTTTCATCATTGGAATGTGATGCAAAACGAGGCAATGATGTGCTTTAGGATCATGCTATTCGGAGTGTTTAAAAAATAATTATGTCCCCCCCACTTGTAAAACCAAAGTTGCGCCCCTGCCAACAATATGACGTTTTTCTAAGTAGTGAGAACTCTAGGGAGCAGGAAATGTTGAAAGACATTTTGTACTTTTCTTAAATTTAGTTTTGTAATTTGATAATACAAGCAGACAACAAGAAAATTGCATTTGAAAAATGTAACGTTTTTGCTGTGATACAATGGGGTAACCTAGGTAGGCCTAACCATAGGATGTTTTACCCCACAGACGGGCAGGCCCGGGATGTTCTACAGTATCTAAGTCTATAGAACTACAGTATAGGTTAGGGATTCTGAAACTAGGGTCAGGGGACACCTGGGGGTTCACAACGGGGTCCCAGGCAATCCTTTTACAGGGCCTATATGATCAAAACAGGATAAATCAAAATCATTTTTAAACCACTACAAACTTCACCTTCATTTTCTCTCCTCAGTTCCTCCAACTGTCTCTCAGTGTTGGTTTTCATGGCTATAAGAGATGCCTCTTGGGCTGATATTGCATTATTAGAGTGCTATCTGAAAGCCACTAATATTACCATTCACTGTGTTCCTTTCACTAGTCTCCATGTCTGTTTCCTTCAACTAGGACTCTCAAGACTTCCCAATCACTACTGCTAACACACACGGATCACTCTCAAACAATGTTCTGCTTTCACCCCTATTGCAAGGTTTTTAAACACACACAAAAAAAAAACTTTCTCCGTATTGGAAGGTATTGTTTTCCTTTTAGTCTACCCTAACAATGTTACTCTTAATACTTATTACCAATTTCTGTTGGATATTCACTTTCTACTTCAAATTGAAATGTCTGTTTTAAGATTAACATGCAATGCACTGCATTTATAAAATACATAGGCCAATTCAGAAGGGAAGAGAAACTTTGAAGGGTGCTTCCGTTTTTAAGGTGGCTCTCGAGACTAGTCTCTTTCTGGGATCAACTTTCACTATAACTTGGCTGGCACTGTCTACCAGTCCCTATAAATGGCGTGCTCTGTCCATACGAAGTCTCTACCTAGCAAGTTAAACTCTAGTAACCCATTATACATTAATTTCTCTAAATACTTTTTACACCACTTACGGTACATCTACGTGTCGGTGTGCAAGTTGTATATTATTGTTTTCCTTAATCAGATCTCTAGTAACCCATTATATTCTTCATATGTTACTTTATTTCTAGTAACCCATTATACTCTTCATATGTTACTTTATCTCTAGTAACCCATTATACTCTTCATATGTTACTTTATTTCTAGTAACCCATTATATTATGCATATGTTACTTTATCTCTAGTAACCCATTATACTCTTCATATGTTACTTTATTTCTAGTAACCCATTATACTCTTCATATGTTACTTTATCTCTAGTAACCCATTATACTCTTCATATGTTACTTTATCTCTAGTAACCCATTATACTCTTCATATGTTACTTTATCTCTAGTAACCCATTATATTCTTCATATGTTACTTTATCTCTAGTAACAGACCGTCGATATTATTATATTATATTTCACTGGATTGGCATCCCGCAGCAGGTGGCACCGGTCCCAGACGAGCGCCAAAAAATCTGTAACAGGTCCCGGTTTAGGACTAAGTCAGCAGATAATAGTATCCTGTAAAACAGGAGCAATGATGAGACTGGAAATAAGGTGTCTGATTCATGGACAGCTTCGCTAAGAATTTATTAAACATATTTTAAAAATATCTCTTTTGTATTTTCCTTTTGGTATCAAAAATAATAATTTCATCACAAAAACGTGGAAATTTATTTGAACCAAAATCCTATCTAACTCATTCACACTCACATGCACACTGGCCTATTCACAGCTTAAAACTATTAATTTAACTAGCACACATAGCTAGAAATACAGCGCAATGCATTCACTAAACCTCACTGAGCTGATCTTCCACTTCAAATGAACCACCACCAGCGCCACGAGGTTACTGAACTTACAGAAACAAACGCTAGAAAACGTTTCTAAAATCCAAACAATATCAAAAAACGTATTACATATATACACCTACTCATTCAAGAATTTTTCTTAATTTTTCCTGTTTTCTACATTGTAGAATAATAGTGAAGACTATGAAATAACACATATGGAATCATGTAGTAACCAAAAAAGTGTTCAATAAATCTAAATAGTTGTTATATGAGATTCTTCAAAGTAGCCACCCTTTGCCTTGATGACAGCTTTGCTCTTGGCATTCTCTCAACCAGCTTCAAGAGGTAGTCACCTGGAATGCATTTCAATTAACAGGTGCGCCTTGTTAAAGTTAATTTATGGAATTTCTTTCCTTCTTAATGCGTTTCAGCCATTCAGTTGTGTTGGGCTAGAATGCAGAAGATAGTCCTATTTGGACCAAGTCCATATTATGGCAAGAACAGCTCAAATAAGCAAAGAGAAACGACAGTCCATCATTACTTTAAGACATGAAGGTCAGTCAATATGGAAAATCTCAAGAACTTTGAAAGTTTCTTCAAGTGCAGTCCTAAAAACCATCATGCCCTATGATGAAACTGGCTCTCATGAGGACCACCACAGGAAAGGAAGACGCAGAGTTACCTCTGCTGCAGAGGATAAGTTCATTAGAGTTAACTGCACCTCAGTACCCGCAAAAC